>NC_082396.1:23918914-24088914 GCF_031168955.1 Gadus macrocephalus
TTAAATAAAGTCTTTCCCAGCTGGTTCAGGTTTGAGCCCACGTTCCCTCCTCATCACAGGCTGTCCTCTCCAATGGTAGAGGGGAAATTTATGCTGGTGTCTGTGTGTCTTTGTGTCTGTGTAACTGTTTCTCTCTGTGTGTCTGTTTTTCTGTGTCGGTGTGGTTGTGTGCATTGGAACAGTTCAACACTTTATTGTCCAAACAGGGTAATAGCAGGCAGAGGGGTCCGGGACAGAAGGCAGTTCAGGTTACCATGGAAGGGACGACGAGGACGGGTCAGGGACAAGCAGGGTCAAAACCAAGGAAGCAATCCGGGAAATAATACTACAGAGCTTTGCATGCTGCTAAAGACAATCTGGCAGAGACTAGCTGGAAAGAGTGGGTTTAAATCAGGTGAGGGAACACAGTGAAGATGGTTGCACTGATGAGCTGGGAGTGGCAGGCAGGTGATCAGGAAAAGTACTTGCTGAGCTGGCAGCAGGATGGAAACCCAGGAGCAGATCATGACAGTACAGAGCTGGCAGAAGGATGGAAAGCCAGGAGCGGATCATGACAGTACCCCCCCCGGCAAGGGACGGCCCCCGACGTCCCAGCCTGAGCTGGGATGGGGGAGGGCGCACGGAGGAGGTCTAAAATTCCTCAGAGGCAGCAGAGTCCACGTCCTCCACAGCAGAAGAGGAAGATGAGCAGGAAGAGGCAGCCACATCGGTGCCCCCCCTCATCAGAGGATCAGAAGGTCCATCAGCAGATGGGCCCTTAGAGGGCGGAAGTGAGGACGAGGCAGGCTGGTCAGGATACAGACGGTGAAAGTCTGAAGGGTCCACAATGAACCGAGCCGGCACCCAGGAGCGCTCCTCTGGACCGTACCCCTCCCAATCCACAAGACACTGCATCCCACGTCCACGGCGGCGAGAGCGAAGGAGGCGCCTGACAGCGTACACAGGACTGCCATCAACGAGCTGAGGAGGCGGCATTGGAGGAACCAGAGGACTCTCTTGGACCGGCTTGAGCCTGGAGACATGGAACGTCAGGTGGATCCTCATGGACCGGGGAAGCTGAAGATGTACTGCCTCTGGGTTGATGTTGCGAGCGATTGGAATGGGCCCCACAAACCTGGGAGCCAGCTTGCGGCTCTCCACCTCTAGGGGCAGGTCACGGGTGGAGAGCCAGACCCTCTGGCCAACCTGGTAGGCAGGAGCAGGCGTGCGGTGCTTGTTGGCGGTGGCAGCGTAGCGGTCAACAGACTTGAGGAGTGCAGTACGTGCCTGGTCCCAGGTATGCCGGCAACGCCGAACGAAGGCTTGTGCCGATGGGCAGGCAGCCTCCCTCTCTTGGTTGGCAAATATTGGGGGCTGATACCCATAGGCGCACTGGAAGGGTGGAAGTCCAGTGGTAGAGCAGGTGAGGATGTTGTGGGCATTTTCTACCCAGATCAGTTGTTAAGACCAGGAAGCAGGGTTGATCAAGCAGCGAAGGGTGGTCTCCAGGTCCTGGTTCATTCAGTCTGCACATTGGACTGGGGGTGAAAGCCAGAAGACAGACTGACGGAGGCCCCAATTAGACTGCAAAACTCCTTCCAGAACATAGATTTGAACTGGGGCCCCTCGGTCAGAGACAATGTCAGTGGGCAGTCCATGCAGACGAAAGATGTACTGGAGAACCAGTTCAGCTATCTCTTTGGCAGAGGGAAGCTTGGAAAGGGGAATGAAGTGGACCATCTTGCTAAAACGGTCGACAACTGTGAGGATGGCAGTGTGGTCTTTGGATGTAGGTAGGCCAGTTACAAAGTCCAGGGAGATGTGTGACCATGGGCGTTTAGGAGCAGGCAACGGGTGCAGGAAGCCGGCTGGTGGATGACGAGAGGTCTTATTCTGGTTGCACACAGGACTGGCGTTGACATAGCCTCGGACATCCTCCTCCATTTATGACCACCAGAAGCGCTGCTGCAGGAAGTCTCAGGTCCGCTGAATGCCAGGGTGGCAGGTGAGCCGGGAAGCATGCCCCCACTGGAGCACATCAGAGCGGAGGTGAGCCGGAACAAACAAGCGATCAGGGGGACAGGAACTAGGACCAGGCTGGTGCTCAGTGGCAGCCCGCACCCACTCCTCTATCTCCCAATTGACAGAGGCAACGACACAGGAGGCCGGGACGATGGTGGAGGGCTCAACAGTTTCATCAGGACACTCAGGAAACTGCCGGGAAAGTGCATCTGGTTTAATGTTACGAGACCCGGGTCGATAGGACAGTGTGAAGTTGAACCTGTCAAAGAACAGTGACCAGCGGGCCTGTCTGGAATTCAGTCTCTTGGCAGATCGAATATATTCCAGGTTGCGATGATCAGTCCACACAATGAATGGCACCGTGGCTCCCTCTAGCCAGTGGCGCCACCCCTCCAAGGCCAGTTTCATCGCGGCCTCCAAGGCAGGAAGGATGTCTTGGTTGAGGGGAGGGCCGAGAGGGGAGAGGCAATGGAGCTGAAACCTCTGATGAAACGCAGGTAGAAATTGGCAAACCCCAGGAAATACTGCAGTTGCTTGCGTGTCTCCGGGACTGGCCAGGAGGTCACTGCTGAGACCTTAGCTGGATCCATCAGCAAGCAGTCTTTGGCAATGATGTATCCTAGGAAGGAGACTGAGGTTTCATGAAATGCACATTTCTCTGCCTTGACATACAGGGAACTGTCCAGGAGGATGCGGAGGACAGATCTGATGTGAGTAACATGCTCCTCCTGGTTACGAGAAAAAGTCAGGATATCATCCAAGTAGATGAAGACAAACTTGTTCAGCATATCCCGGAGCAGGTCGTTGATCAAAGCTTGGAAGACAGCTGGGGCGTTGGTCAAACCAAAGGGCATCGATAGTCTACACAGGGCCGCAGAGACTTGTCCTTCTTATCCACAAAGAAAAACCCTGCACCAGCAGGTGAAGAGGAAGGACAGATGGTCCCTGCCGCTAAGGAGTCTTGTATGTACTCCTCCATGGCCTCTCTCTCAGGGGCAGAGAGAGAGCGTCCTTTGGGAGGCGAAGTGCCCGGGAGTAGGTCTATGGCACAGTCATAGGGGCGGTGAGGTGGCAGGGAGTTAGCCTTAGCTTTGTTGAACACGTCTTTCAGGTCATGATAAACTGCTGGAACACGGTGATATCTGAGGCTGGAGCAGGAACAGGAGAAGCAGGCGACAGCGATGGTGTCCTGACGCAGGTCCGCTGGCAGGTCTCTCCCCACTCCCGGACAGAACAGTTAGTCCAATCAATGTTGGGGTTGTGCCTGCAAAGCCAGGGGTACCCCAGGATGACAGGCTGGCTTGGTGTAGACAGGAGCAGGAACTGGATGGTCTCACTGTGGCCTAGGGCTTTGACTCCGAACCTAGTTATTCGAATATAATTCGAATATCATAAAATAAATCAAAATTTGAACGAATATTAGGCAGCCCTTAATATTGAAACCTGTTATGGGCAGGCCAAGAGGGAGAGACGTCGGAGAACCCAACGCAGTCTATACATAATATTGTAATGACCAGGGAAGAGGCAGTGAATGAAGTATTGATTAGACAGCGATTTATTAGAAACCTAATCAACCGTTGGAACACACAAGACCGGTAACCATGGCCACGCGGTAAACAAACCTCATGAAGCCCAATCCAGGTCTTACTGAAGGCATTTAATGGTCAAAATATTATTAATAAATATTCGAATATATTCGAATATTAATATTAATAAACAAACAAACTTTGAATATGATTTTTGGGCAAAAGTCAAAGCCCTACTGTGGCCCCCCCGCAGGAGCATGCGCACAGGGTTGGTTTGTGATGTAACCCTCCCCAGCACATGGAGCAGAAGATGGGCAATGAAAGTTTCTCTGGGCAGAGTCCAAGCCGGAGAGTGAGGGCCTGGTTCATAATGCTCTAGTCGGCCTCTGAATCGACGAGGATGGCAATTGAGTGGGAGCAAGAAGGCAGCAGGAACTCACCAGAGAGGCTGGGTCTTTTAGGAGAGTCAGGTGCGACGACGGAGCTCACCAGTATGCCTCTGTTCACTGGTAAGCTCTGGCTTTTACTGGACACCGGCTGACAAAGTGTCCTGGCTGGCCGCAGTACATTCAAAGACTCGGCCTTCTCTCGCTCTCTTCAGGTGAGAGGCGGGTGCGACCCAGCTGCATAGGCTCAGGATCTTCCACACTTACAGGAGCGGTTGAGGCAAACGAGGAGGAAGCAGGAGTTACTGGAGACTTGGAGTGAGGGGAACTGTGTGGCAGGGAAGAACGTGACTGGAACTCTGAGTGTCTCTCCCTCCTGCGAGCCTGGATGCCCAGGCCAGCTCAATCAGACCCTCTAGCGTAGACGGCAGTTGATAAGCTACGACTTCATCCTTAATGTACCCAGCCAGCCCCCGCATAAAGACATCACGGAGAGCGGCCGGGTTCCAGTCACACATGGGGGCCTTGGTGCGGAAGTCTATGGCATAGTCTGTGACTCTCGTCGGGCTTCGGCCCCCAGAGGTCCAGTACCAAAGACCCTCCTGAGCTCGTTGGCAAAGGACTGGAAAAAGTGGCAGGCATGGGGTCCCCCTCTGCCACTCAGCTGTGCCCCAAAGACGCGCCCGCCCAGTGAGATAGTTAATAGTATAAGCTACCCTGGCTTCCTCTGAGGAAAAGGTGAGCAGCTGCAGAGAAAAGATGATGTAGCAGTTGCAGAGAAAGGCATTACAGGTGACATGATCTCCCTCATAACGCTCAGGTGCTACCACATCAGGCTCACGGAGGGAAGGGAGAGGAGCACCGACTTCTGCTAAGGCAGCCGTAGAAGCAGCAACCAGCTGATTTAACATGTCCTCCATCCAAGATATCCGGTCTTCAATCTGAGCTGGGTCCATCTTTGCCCAGATTGTACTGTAATGGGTGTGAGGTTGGACCCAAGAACAGCACAGACCAGGTGATCAGGAAAAGTACTGGCAGAGCTGGCAGTAGGATGGAAAGCCAGGAGCGGATCATGACATTGTGTGTGTCTGTGTGTCTGTACGGTTGCATCTGTGTGTGTGTGTCTGTACGGTTGCGTGTGTGTGCGTCTGTGTGGTTGCGTGTGTGTCTGTGTGGTTGCGTGTGTGTCTGTGTGGTTGCGTGTCAGTGTGCCTGTGTATATGCGTGTCTGTGTTGTTGTGTCTCTGTGTGTCTGTCTGTCCGTATATCAGTGTGTCTGTGTGTTTGTATGGTTGCATGTGTGCGTGGGTGCGCTAATATGTATGTCTGTGTTGGTGCGTTTGTGTTTGTGTGTGCAGGCTCTTAATCTTTCACTATAAAATGGTGGACTTGCGTTATATTATATTATATATAAAAATATATTTTTTTCCTGCCACTTAAATTAAATTGAAAGAGAACGGGAATTTTGTTTAAAACGAGGGCCAGAGCAAATTCTTCCCACTGAAACAGTTGCCACCTTTAAAACTCTCTCTCTCTCTCTCTCTCTCTCTCTCTCTCTCTCTCTCTCTCTCTCTCTCTCTCTTTCTCTCTCTATCTCTCTCTCTCTGTCTGTGCTTGAGGCAAAAAAGGCAACAGAGATATAAGAAGCCATTTTGAGACTCTCCTCTGACGCGGCCCTCTGATGCCCCTAAAACTAGCTTAGAGCCTCACGCACACACACACACACACACACACACACACACACACACACACACACACACACACACACACACACACACACACACACACACACACACACACACACACATACACTTCCCACCCGTTTGTAGAGGATATAGACACAGATCATCTTAGCCTCCCACCCTGCTCAGATTAAAACACACCCCAAAAGCAATACCCAGCAGATGCTGCTGCTGCTGCCGTAGCCTGACTGCAGCCTGGGGCAGGGGGCTGCAGATTGGGGTCAGGGTTTGATTTGGTTCCTAAAAGATCCTTTACGCCGTGTATGTATGTGTATGTGTGTGTGTGTGTGTGTGTCTGTGTGTTTGTTTGTGTGTGTGTGTGTGTTTCTCCTCAAAATATGTTTATGTGAAAATCATATCAATCAAACTTTATGGGTAGAGGGCTTTTTGACAGCAATATAAAGTGTTTAACGACATAAGGAGAACAAGAGATGAGTTTGAAGAGATACATTGGAGAGGTAGTTGTAGCTGTAGTGACTTTGGTGATAGCATTTGGAACCACTAGTACTTTCAAGTAGAGATGTCCGATATTATCGGCCCACCGATATTATCGGCCCGATATTAGCATAAAAATGTAATATCGGTCAATATCGGTATCGGATATTTTTTGCCTTAAAACCGATAAAATATGTATATTTTTTTATTTTTATTTATAGCTCAAATAAATGTTTTCAAAATTGTGCAGTACAGTGCACATTGTAATTGACTCATATTTGTGCATTTATTCAATTAAGGTTATTGAGTTTTAGTTAAAGAAACATACTGCTATGTTGCACATAGTTGTTCAGGTACAATGTTTTATCATTTGTGAAGTCTAGTTTGCCCTATTTGTTGTGGGCATTGTCAAGATTATCTCAGGGAGGGTGTAATCCAAACTGTTGTCTGAGACCATTAAAAAAAATAAAATAAACATGGCACTTTTCCCTTAAATTAAGTTGAAGTATTTTTCTTATTTTGCACAGACAATGTTAACATTTGGAAAGCCTTGTTGCATTCAAGAATGCATCCAGTGGGGCATCACAATAACATTAAGCATGTTGTGTTAATTCCACAACAGGAGATATGTAATGTTACCTAAATTAGGTTTGAGGAAAAATAACCCAAATATCGACATCGGTATCGGCTGATATCGGAATCGAAAATTTAGAGTTGGACAATATCGCATATCGGATATCGGCAAAAAAGCCAATATCGGACATCCCTACTTTCAAGTTTACATTGTTTTATTAAGCTTGGATGGTTTGGTTAAACATATTTAACACACACACACACACACACACACACACACACACACACACACACATGGACTTTGAAACCTCCTGTACAGAAGTATGCAGAATGCTAGTAGGTAGTAAGACCTTATTATATGCTTATTAACTCTAATTGGGGTTAATAAGACTATCTATAAGGGTCAATAATAGCATAATAACCCTGTTTATTTTGAGATTATAAGACTTTTATAAGCACTTATAAGAAACTTGTTAACTATTTATTTATTGCTTAATAACATTAATAATTAATAATCTTATGAGTTTCATTTAGTTGTTAATAAACGCATTACAAACCCATTTATTGAGTCTTACTAATGCACCTATTATGTCATTGTTAAACCTTTGCTTAGCATTATTTGTTGCTTCATGAAGGTTAAAACGGCTTTATTATAGATAGATAAATACTTTAATAATCCCAGAGGGAAATTATTTTTGTCACGAACTCCAGATATACATACACAAATAAATAAATAAATAAATATTAAGAATAAAATATAAAATATAACATATATATATCCTTATCCATATATATACATATACATACACACACACACATATATATATATACATACAACATAAATACACATACATACACAAAAGATAAAAAATACAAACTAAGAAAAACAAAATATACAAATAAAAAATTTAAGGACAATATAAATATATATACAACACCATATATACACATACATATATATATATACATATACACATATACATATATATACATACATACATACATACACAAAAGACAGCACTGTACAAAAAGAATTGTACAGTATTGTGCAAAAGGTGCAAGAATTATAGTCCTTGTTTGAGGTCAGAGATTACAGAGAGGGACGGTGTATGACATTCTAAGGGAGGCGTTGTAAATTTTAATGGCCACAGGCAGGAAAGATTTCCTGTGGCGCTCTGTGGTGCATCTGGGTGAGAGGAATCTCCTGCTGAAGGTGCTCCTCTGCAGGGCCAGTGGGATATCAGCTGGTCTGTCCACTATGCCGGTCGGCATTAGTGCAAACAGCTGTTCCCTGGAGTAAACAAAGGCAGCTTGTTGCTGCGGCATAAAAAACAATCACTAAAAAAGCACTTAAACCCTCAAAAGCAGCCTCGTTAGAGAGGGTAGGACTTCACCGGGTTAGAAGTGAAACAAACTAGAACGAACAAAAGTATTAAAAGTTAAGAAAGTTAAAAACAAATTATTCATTTATTAGCAGTAAATCAGCTCTATGGAACAATGCTTTTGTTGGTTAATAAGTCCCTTATTTAACTGTTAATTATGCATTTTGCAGGTACGGGATCTAAAGCGGGAGCACTTCTTATTAAAGATGAACTGAACTGAAATAATCAACATCGATAACGTGATAGTTATAACCATAAAAAAAAAAATGACACCAATTTTATTTTTAAATCAATATATAACTTTTTTTAGCAACAAAAGAAAATGCGTATTTTAGTATTAGAGCGCCAATATCGTCACTGGCATGGTAGGACTTGGTCGTTGCTGCAGACACGCGAACATCTTCTACACTCCACGGCGGAAAATAGTGATTTTAATATGGCTGGTTACGCGTTTGAGCCTGTGAGGGACATGCCTGTAGTGCCCGACTGCCACCCGGTGGAGGGGGATCAATTTCAGGCTCCAGCTCCACCTTCGGATCGTGTGGGTGGGACTGGTGTGCGTGTGGGTGCTGCCGGAGCATGGACACTGCCATTGAATCGTCTGCTAACGAGAGGTCCCGGTCAACCTTGACCATCTAATGGTGGGATTAGGTTGCATAACCATGCATAGGGCATTTCGGATGCTGTGTGGCGAGAGAGAGGTTTTGTAAGTGGCCATGCTCTCTCTAAGGGACATCCGAGAGGAGACACTGGAGCGCCCCATAAATAGAAACCAAATAACAAGGCGAAAACGATCTTTCCCCCTCAGTTTTCCTTTGATGCGTTTCAGGAATATCTCTGTAAAGACGGACTCATTGCGGAAATGCAATGAGTTGTATTTATGCTGTAGTACCTACATATTCAAGGCGCTGGTTCTCCACAAAGAAAAGTGGAGCGCATCAAGCCTGCGCACATCCAGCCTGCAAGCTGTATGAAATTATTCAAGTCGAGGAGGAGATAGTAGTTGTTTAACCTTTTAGATTGAGTAGAAATACTTTCTAATGTACAGTTAGTAAATAAATTGACCAAAGGGGCTGTATTTAAAGCTACAAAAATAATACAAAAAAAACCCTGTAACTTTCAACGCAACTCTAACGTCGCTTCAGGCGTCCACACGAATCCTAACATGAAACCGCATGGGTCCGGTTTTATTTGAAACCACCCTGGGACCATGGACATATTAAAGAACATGGTTTATTATCTGCCTAATAACATGGTTATTAAAAACATGGTTTCACCAAAAAATCGGCTCCGGTGGACGGGACCTGAAAGACATGTTAGATGCACTTTGGGAGATACACCCGCGGATGAGCATAGATGCGAGGCGGATTCAGGAGTGTCACGTTTACCTTTAGGTGGATGTTGGAGGTTTACTTTCTGTTGGATGTTGGTGGATATTGCACAGATGGATATTGCACATATACATCTTACTATGAAACTACTTCTTCGAGTTAAACTCCCTCTGCATCAGCAATCAGCTAGTCGGCGAACATCAGGGTGAGTAGAAAGGGACATTTGTGGAACTTCTGTTTACAGACCCGCCGTGGTTTAATTAGCAGCTTGGAAACAGATCTGTGATGTCGTCGGAGTAATCATTTATACACTTTATGGTCAGATTGCTAGCTTGTGGAGATTGACATGACAGGGGCTTCTTCTTCTTTCGTGTATCATCAGATGGCCAGATGTCTATGTACCTTAGGACCTGATGGTCTCTGGTCCTAAGTCAAATAGGCCAGCTTCTGAGAGTGGGCTGTATAGGGGGCAGCCGGTGATTATGTGCTCGGCAGTCTGTTCAGGTTCGCCACCCTCGCATGCCGCACTGTCCGATAGGCCCCACTTCTTCAGAGATGACTTGAAGCGGCCGATCCCAGTACGTAGACGGTTCAGCGAGCTCCACAGGTGGCGTGGCAGGTCTCCTTTTACACCGCCTCCTGGGTCCCTGATGTATCGTTGGATGCGGGAGGGCCCAGCCGTCTCCCACGTCCGTTTCCAGGATGCTGCCAGCCAGGCATCTCTGGACAACTCATCAGGGATAGACTGTAGCATCTAATGTACTGCCTTGTTGTAGGGATGGCGAGACTTGAGCCTACCTGGTGGTGCCCATGTAATTGTGGCTTTGTGCAGGATGTGCCAGTCGTACTTCTGGGCTTTTCTTGCCAGGATAAGGGTAGCTGCATCCCGTCGGAGACTGGCCGGGGCAATTCCAGCAAGGACTGGCAGGTGGGACACAGGGATGGGTTTCAGGCCACCAGTTACTATCCGGAGGGCGCTGTTGATGGCCGTATCTACCTTTTTCACGTGTGGACTTCTGCTCCAGGCAGGGGCACAATATTCGGCTACGGGTAGGACAAGGGCTTGCGTGGATATGCGTAGGGTCTGGGGGGAAGCTCCCCAAGTCGAACCCGCCAGGCGGCGAATGAGAGAGACTCTTGCTGTTATCTTGGCCTTCACTTCATCCAGGTGTTGCTTATAGGACAGGGACCGGTCCACGCGTACACCGAGGTCCTTGGGGGCTTGCTGGAACTGTAGGCGATTCCAACATGCACGGCCAGTTCCCTTCTTGCTTCCCGATTGTTGAGGTTGTATGCTGCAGACACTGTCTTGCCCATGCTGAGCTGAAGGTGCCACTTATGGAGGTAATCTGCCAAGATGCCCATGTCTCGGTTGAGACCATCTTCCATCGCCTTCCATGTTGGGCGTCGAAACATGATGACAAAATCGTCCGCATAGCCGTACTTGGCAGATGTTGTATCCGGCAGGTTGTGAATGTAGATGTTGAATTAGATTGGTGAGAGGACGGAGCCTTGCGGAACACCGTTCTTCAGCCTACGAAGCCTGCTGGTCTGACCATCGCTGGTCCGTAGAGTGAAGCAGCGGTTCGATAGCATCTCCATGATGAACCTCACCATGTGCCGGTCCGGGATTGTCCTCAACAGTTTCAGATGGAGTCCACGGTGCCACACAGTGTCATAGGCGGCTGTCAGGTCCAGGAATACTACCCCAGCTTTCTCGTTATACTGAAAGCTGTCTTCGATGTCCTGAGTGAGTAGCATTAACTGATCCACTGTTGACCTGCCTCGACGGAAGCCAGCTTGTTCCTGTGAGAGTTGTGGGTCCACAATTGGCTCGATGCGGCTGTGAATCAGCCTCTCCAGGATCTTATATGGGACACAGAGCAGAGAGATGGGCCTGTGGGACTTTGGGTCTTCGGCATGTTTGTTCGGTTTTGGCAAGGCTATGACGGAAACACGGCGTCAGGACCTTGGTAGCTTGGACCTCTGGAAGCATGCTGAGAAGAATGAGCATAGCCAGCGAGATGTTCTTTCACTTTGGTGTATGAAAAACTCTGGGTGTATATTGTCTTCGCCTGGTGACTTGCCCGGCTTCAGTTTGTTGATCACTGCACTTAGTTCGGCCACTGTGAAGTCTTCTGAGAGGTTGGCATCGGCGCTGGCTGACCTGGAGAGAGACGATAACTCCCACGAGGTCAGTCATGTGAAGTTTTTTTCTGCATCTGGGAAGCGGCCATTTTTCAGGAGCTGGGAGGCAATGGCATCTAGGGATGGGAATTGATACGAATTTCACGATTCCGATTCTGCTTATCGATCCGATTCCTTATCGATTCTCTTAACGATTCTCATTGGGTGAGAAAATAAGTACAAATGTGTTTGCTTGTATTAAATCTCTTTAATATCTGATCAGTAGTGCGGCTAGTATTAGGAAATTGTAGATTTTCAAATCAATTGGTCGAGACAAAAAAATATATGTTTGGCTTTTTAAGCCCAAATGCCATCATTATGTGCCATAAAACTAAAAACACAGACTGAAGACAGTCAAGTAAGAGCTTGTGCCTTTTGGAATGCTAACAGTGCTCATTTGCATTCAACTTGTGACAAAATGTAACTGACATAAACAAAATGAAGTATTGATTAGACAGAGATTTATTAGATGGGCCTACCTAATAAACCGTTGGAACACACAAGACCGGAAACCATAGCAACGCCGGTAAACAAACCCTGAGAAGCCCAATCCCTATGAGAGCTCCCCACGCTACGGCCATCCGGAGGCGCACAGAGCTGTTGGCCGTGATATCATATCTACAATTATATTATATTATATACTATTATACATATATAGAGCTCCGGGAGTCGCAAATGGCAACAATCACTTTCTCCTCCATGCTGCCGTTCACCCCGGACTGCACTGAGTTTGACAGATGAATGCTGATTGGCTGTTACATGTCACTCAGTTGTCACGCTGTTGAACGCTGATTGGCTGTCATCACGACAAAAACTTGTCGCAGGTTTTCTCTCAGGAAAAATTCGCCCGATACGCGTCTCTACGTTCACTTTGTATGGGATCTTGTCGCCCCGTCGCGTTTGGTGTGAACACACAATGCGCTTCTTCCTCGGCGGCGCCATCTTTGCTGCGTTCTGAACCAAAACAAAGCAGCGTGTGTGTGACGTCATGACGCATTTGCCGCGACCGGAACCGATAAGCTGAATCGTTAAGCAGGCGTGCTAATGATTCCAAGGAATTTGTTGACTCGGCACCGGTTCTGAACAAGAACCGGTTCTCGATTCCCATCCCTAATGGCATCTGCTGTCACTGGACACCTGCGGGGTGTTGTCTTTCTCCCTGAAAGCAGGTTGATGGTCTGCCACGCCTTCCGGCTAGAGTGGGTGAAGTCGATAGATTCCACTACTTTAGTCCACCTGGCCCTTCGGGTGTCTTCCAGCTTCTGCAGTAATGTTGTTGCTGTTGCGTCCATTTCTTCCATGGAGCTCGCCTGCTGGTGTTGGCGCAGCAGGCAGCTGCACTCCTCATCCCAGCCCGGAATGTAGTTCTTGTTGTAGCCGCGCGGGATGTTGTGCTTTGCTGCCCTCAGAAGGACTTCACAGTAGGCGGCGTATGCAGCGTCCACATCAGCTGCTTCTGGTTCTGGTAGCCCAGCAGTTCTTCTTTCCGTTTCTGCCATAGACAACCGCCAGTTCGCCTTCCTAAAATTCCATTTTCCGTTTTCCAGCTGCCGGCTGTGCTAGCGATGGTACTGTGATGATGGATGGCTGGTGGTGTGAACGAGGGAACCTGTCCAAGACACGTCTCTCCGGTTTCAGGTCGTTACCACGGCATATGGCGAAGGCCAGGTCTGGGTTGGTATACGAGTTCCAGCGTGCAGAAAAGAAGCTTGGAGGCTGTTTTGCGTGGAAGAGCAGCAGTGCTTCAATGTTAGAAGCCAACTCACTCAGCGCTTCGCCATCCTCTGAAGTGTAGTTATAACCCCAATCTGTATGTTGGCAGTTGAAGTCACCTGCATAGATGGCGGGAGCAGGAACAGGTGGAAGTGATGATACAGTCAACGCTGTTGGTGGGGGCTTATATACATTCACGACAGATGTTTCATGGATTTTGGTGACCAGCCACTCCATGTTGCAGCCAGATGGAGATTGGCTGGTGGCTGTCCAGCTTAATCCTTCCCGGACAAGGGTTGCCATTCCATGCGTCTTGCTGTGGATTGACCCAGCGAGGAGGAACCCAGGCAGCTTGAGGTTGTTGTCAGAAACCCAGTGTGTCTCTTGCAGGAGGACTACAGCCACTTTATTGGAATCGGCGAGATGCCTGATGACTTTGAGTTTGGCGATGGTAAGGCCCTCGACGTTGAGTTGGAGCACTGACAGACCTTGGTTTTCGATGGTAGGGGTGTCCGCCCGTCCTGCGGAAGACGTTCTCTGCCTTGGTCTTTACCTTGACTTGTACCTTGGTCTGCCAGCTCGATGATTCTTCAGCGACATTCGTTTCATGAGTTAGTCTTGCACCATTTCTCATTACTCGCAGGAGAGGCCACGTGAAGGCTGTCGTCTTCTCTCATGACGGGGGCTATCGGAGGGTTAGGGTCAGTTTTAAGGCTACCAGCCATGTATTAAGGGCTGGTTTCCTATTGAAAGGTAGCCTGTGGAAATGTATGATCCTCCTGTAGACCTGGTTGTTTGCTTTTCCGTAGCCATTTCAGCGAGCCTCAGAGCCTGACCCATTACCTGCTATGGCTGCTAGAGCCACAGAGTAGGGGTAGGTTACCATGCCTGTGACGTAGCTGATTGTTGAAATCCAACATGGCGTCGCCCTGTAACACTTTCACCGTACAATTGAATCCCTTTTAGCAAGTTCAGTCATTTTTAGTTATTGTACCAATGAGAAGGTAGACAATACACCTGTTACGTAAACTATCAACTAAACTTCAAATTTCAGTTCAGTTCATCTTTAAGGTTAATAATTCCTTTATTTAACTGTTAATTATGCAATTTACAGATCTAAAGCGGGAACACTGCTTATAAAGGTTAATAAGTTATTTAATATACACTTAACAGTTAATGAGTACTATATGTTGTCAAGGTTGATATAATGTGGATTAAAAAACGACATACTGTAAATACGATGTTATAGGTGAGGCACAAAAACACAGATTAAGACGGCTCTTTTGAAAAATATAATTTTACTTTTAAAAACTTCAGTGAAAAATCTACTTGAACATCAACATTTAAAATAAATCACATAAAAATCACGATTTTTTTCATTTCAGAACTATCAAGAACAACTAAACTAAATTAAAAACATTTAAAAAACAAAAATGATGGCTGACACAAATACCAGTGTGAAATGATTAAGACTTGAATAAGCGACCAAAACGATTAAACAAGTAGTCTACTCCTTTCTTGTCACCATTCTAGCCTACTCTGTACTGCTTAGTAACATCATGTAGGAGCCTACCAAGAGGGCCATCTTTGTGTTTCCTGCCATGCCATTCAGACCACTCAACGAGACAAAGATGGTCTGACAATAAACGCCCAGTTTGATTGCCTCTTTGTCTCCAAACTTGCTCTTTAATGCTGCGCCAGGCTCTTTCAATGTGTTGTGTGTGGGCAACTGTTTGAGGATCTACATACCACCTTGAATGATTCACAGTCATGTGATTGTAGCCAAGTGCAGGCAGGGCACAATAAGGACGCCATTCATCGCTTATGATGGATGATCCTATCCTGACATGGTAGGCTATCAGCGGGATAAGGTCTTGTCGACCTCTTTTATCTACAAGGCGTAGCACTGGCTTTGCTCTGTGACTCCCCTGCTGCTGCACTCAAGCATGCCGAACACCCATTTCCGTCTTCTCTAAGTTCGACCCATTCTTCCTCTCCCATACTGTTGTGATGATGCAAAACAATAAATCATGAAAATAAACAGTAAACAACTTACAGGCAAAGATGTTTTCAACGTAAGTCAATTCAAGACACAGGATCCTATCTATTTTCCCTTTTTAAAATAGCGACTAATGTCACTTTGATAAGCTTCCAATTAATTGAAGCAAATGGCTAAATGCTTCAAAATTTCAATGGTAGCAGTAGTTCATTCTTAAATTACTAGCATTATAAATGCATTACTCAATTAGAAATTGCTGACATAATTAAAATAATTGTCATCATTCTACAATTCATATGTATGTGACAAATAAAGAAAACACGTACAACAATATGCTAATCTGTATGAAGATTCTTCAAACCTTCAATATGATTAAATTTGAAGTACCTGCAGACACAAAAACAATAACTCACCTTGCACCAAAAACCATTTACAGCTAGCCCTTTATTCAAACCCTACACACGTTGCTCTTATGGCGTAAAAGGCTCTCATCGATTACGACAGATTCCCGTCGTCAACCAAGAAGCTGCCCTCTTCGTCGTCTAATTCGGTGAACAGCCTTTCGACAGACCTTCTGCAATTTTTTGGCCACCTTGGAAAGGGTTGCGCTACTTGCAGCTACATTGTCTGTCATCATATCGACCTGTCTGAGACGTAGACCCTGTGCAAATCTATAGAACACATAATAAAATAAAAATTGAAAAAGAACAATAATTTATTTATGTTGACATTAAGGATGGAGCATCCTCATACGTTGCACCCGGAAAGAAATTGTTGGGACGGAGACTATGAACTCTTTAACCCTTGGGCATGGTTTATTTTTCTCATTACCACTTACTTACTCACTTAGAACTAGGTTGAACATCTTGAACATTCAGATTCATACTTTATTGTCATTGTGCAAACTTGTACAATGAAATTGGGGGTGGTGCTCACTACCCATAGTGCAAAATAAAACAGTGCAAAAATACAAACACAAACAACAGCAATAGGCACAATAAATATAAATATGCAGTCATAACATATAAGTGTCTTCTTTTTTTTCTAATAAATAAATATGGTAGAGGATTTCACATGTCCATTGGGGGGGGGCAGGCGTTAAGTAGACGAATTGCCCAGGGGTAGAAGGTATTCCTCAGCCTGTTTGTCCGGCTCCCAAGGGACCTGTATCTCCTACCCGAAGGGAGGAGTTGGAAGAAGCCATGGCCGGGGTGTGATGGGTCACTCATAATTCTTTTTGCCCTATTCAGCCCCCGGGAGGTGGCAATGTTCTCCAGGGAGGGCAGGGGGCAGCCGATGATTTTTCCTGCCGTCTTAATAACCCCCTGCAGGGTTTTCCTGTCTTTGGCTGTGCAGTTTGCGTACCACACCGTAATGCCATACACCAGTACACTTTCAACAGCAGAGTGGTAAAAGGTCTGCAGGAGCTTTGTCCCCACCTGGCATTTCCTCAGCAGTCTTAGAAAAAATAGCCTCTGCTGAGCTTTTCCGAACATGTACATCATGTGAACACACCCTCATTAACATAAAGTCTGCGTCCTTGCATAGTGCCCCACAGTGGTACAATAATTACACTGCATCCCTTCTGCGAACTTGGGTACAGAATAGACACAATATATATCTTTATACAACTGAGGACATATTTATGCATTTCCCTTAACAATTTATGGCTCAAAAAATTATTTACCGATAAATGAACTGCATCCACTGAAAGAGCGAAAGTCTGGACTTCTTGAAAAAAGACTTGTCCCTAATTGTTTTCACAGTCTTGGTCCCTCTGTGCACTGCTGTCTGGCATATCCTTAAAAAAGTTCACAGTATTGTTTAATTGGTTAAGTTATTAATTGGTAAACAGGCTAATGATCCAGCTTAAAAAATAGGCTACCATTATTGTTGATCAATCCCTATGAACTTTGTACAGTAGCCTACATTTTGCATCCCGTATAATAGCTGATGAACAGGGGTTATAAATGATGCATGTTGGAACACAAAACTGCTAGTCAATTATGTTTGTAGGCAAGCAGGCAAAATGTACAGATAGTTACAGGCTACTTAAATGACATCAGCCTATAAGGAAGAAGACGATACATTACCAGCTGTAATGATCCCTGCCATTCTTCTTTGAAGTTTCATCTTCTAGTGACCAATGCAGCATTTTTTTTTTCATTAGAAGTTTTTTGTTCCGAAGGTATTTGATTAGCTTTTATGATTTTCTAGTTGAAGTACCTTCAAAAATGAGTTTTCTGAGCGCCTGCAGCGTCATCTTCACTTGTTAGTTTTGTAACAGAATTATAAAAGTCACAGATTTGTATTCCTCTTTCCAAAAGGTTGTCTTTTGGCGTCTTACTTATTGAGTGTATAATGTGTGCGCACATGTTGAGTGAGTGTTGAAATTAGATGGCCTGAGTACGTATATTTTTTATATTCTATGATAATTCACCATGTCACTATACGTTCTTCCGGGTTGCAAAAGCCAAAGCGTTCTCCGATGGCCACCATTAGAAATCAAACCCTTCCTTGTCATTTGACCTGGGCCCAGTTTCCCGAAAGCATCGTTAGCATGGATCGTAAAGAAAAAGACCTTAGAGCTGAGAGAGATTTCCTGAAAGGTAAACTATCTGAATGTAGGTAAATAATATTTTTTTTCCAAAATGTTTACCATTACAGAGTAAATACACTTTGTAACATAGATATGTAGGCCTACACTGTGTGTTCTGAACCTCTGGGACACCTTCCTTATAGTGAACTGCACCCCCTTTTGCTGAATCCATGTCTAAACGGCATAATTGCTTACTGTAACCGCCCTGGTATACTAACTGTCTATTGTGGTCAATGTTTCTTTGCGTTTCCTTTATACAGTAACAAGAAAGGCCAGCCAAAATTCCCAACCATCCCCTGAGGCCATGGAGAAGTCCAACTCAGATTCATCTGAGCTGTTGTCTCCCGACTCCTCCGACTCCACCAACTCCTCCGACTCCTCCTCAGATGGTGGGAAGAGGAAGAACTTAGAAGTCAAAGAAACAGACAAAGAAGCAGAAGGGAAAGAAGCGGAAGGGAAAGAAAGGAAGCAAAACGGGCACACAGCGATATGTTTAAAGAGGTAATTTATGTTATACTTTTTTTAGTCAGGTTATCAGCAGCTCTAGAATTGAATGTTGCCTATTTTGGGTTTATGGAACTGAACTTAATATGAATACTCGTATCCAATTACTTGTTCATGGTATTTGACTGGTTTGGCAACACTTGCCAGGTTAGGCAAATTAGCCCACAGTTCAGTCACTACATTATTAATGTGAGTTTGAGCAAATTTACTTTACTCAAACTTCACAATATGAAATCACACAACAAGCACATCAACATACTTGTTGTAGTAATATATTAAAGGGGAACCAAACAACTTTTTTGGCTTACTTTACCTTGATATAACAGGTCAAGAGTCATTGTGATGGTTCTATAACGCTTTATGGGTCGATTGGTCGCTATTTCGACTCCCCCTAGCGCATCTTGGCGGAAAAAGGGAATATGCAGTTACTGCCGGCGACCCGCCGCCCACTCTCGCGGGAGTCTCGGGTCTCGCGAAGCACCGAATTGCTTTACGGTACTGCAGACCCACAAACACGGAACCGGCTCAATGTAAACACAGGTAGCGAAAGGATTGTTACATTCATCATGGATCATCCGGCTAAAAAGAGACAGAGAAACCCAATGTCGGAGAAACAGAAGAAGAGAAAAGGGAGACTGACCGGCAGAGAAGCCAGACATGGGTAAACGTTGGGCAATGAAGAACTGTCACTTGCATTTCTTTAAATATCCAAAATAAATATTTTTCTAACCGAAGTGTGCAAACATCTGTTATTTAAAAAATATAGAAACATTTTAAAACAATAATATTTATTTACAATGTTTATTTGCAAGCATTTACACGTAAATATAATTGTGTCCCTAATCTTCCAGACAGAGCATCTGCCAATGACAACTCTCCTGCGGGGACAAGCGACAGCAAACCGTCTCGATCTCTGAATCCATTTCCCTGTAATTCCGTACACAAGTGACGTACTTGAGCAGATACATAAATGTACGATTGCTGCGCAAATTGTTCATGCTAATGTAGCCCTTTTACCCCTATAATAAATAGGGCAGGGCCCTAGGTTCTTCTATCAATCTTAACAAGACTAGTTTTGATTTCCTATATTTGGTAACCATATAACAAGAGCATCCTTAATAAATATTAAACACTGAACATACACAATATCAACACTGAATTAGTAAGCAGCCAACAAAAAGGTAAGCAGTTGAACGTTTACTTATTTTAGAACAAAATATAAATGCATGTGCATGTCACAGATACCATATCACAATAAACAATATCACAATATCACAATACAGGCTATAGGTAATAATAACATCACTAAACTAAGCCGGCATAATATATAAAAGAAAACATAAGAAAAAAGAAAAACCTGTTGCAGGCCTGTTGATGAATAGTAGTCCTCTTCGCTCCTCCGAGCCAAATGCCGCGTTTCCACTGCAGGGTGCGGAACGGATCGGATCGCAAAGGTGCGGTAGGGAGGGGGCGGTATAGCCCTATGGCAAGCCGAGTGTGCCACAATTCGACTTCAATTAAACGCGTTCTGAAACGCCAGCACGCGTGCCCAGAACGCGTTTTGGTTTTCCAGAACGCGTTCCGGCGTTTCAGCGCGCGCGCCCAGAACGCGTTCCGGCGTTTCAGCGCGCGCGCCCAGAACGCGTTCTGGCATTGCAGCGCGCGCGCCAAGAACGCGTTCCTATGGCAAGCCGAGTGTGCCACAATTCGACTTCAATTAAACGCGTTCTGAAACGCCAGCACGCGTGCCCAGAACGCGTTTTGGTTTTCCAGAACGCGTTCCGGCGTTTCAGCGCGCGCGCCCAGAACGCGTTCCGGCGTTTCAGCGCGCGCGCCCAGAACGCGTTCTGGCATTTCAGCGCGCGCGCCAAGAACGCATTCCTATGGCAAGCCATCCCCGCCAGAAAACGGCATCATTTAGACGCGTATCACCTTCATTACGCCGTAAAAAACGCCGTAAAATCTAGAAAAACGCCGTATTTTACGCCGTCATGCGCAAAAAAGCGCCGCTTTTTACGCCGCAATTGAGCCTTTCAAGAGCGCGCGTAAAAAGCGCCGTTTTGAACATCAAACCGCGCGTAAAATACGGCGCTTTTGTGCACATCACAACGCCGTAAAATACGGCGTTTCTCTAGTATGCTAATAATCTCCGCCCTTCTTTTCTCTCAGCCAAGGCATTTGAAGTGTTTGCGCCCAATCGCTGAACAAGACAAGCAGACCAAATCAGTTCAACACAGATCTCCTCTCATTTGGCGTTAGTTGTAGCGTCATATTCATATAGATAGGCTATATATATTAGTAAATGCAGTTTCAACGTTGTGATAACCGTGGTCCAATCGATAGAGACGCTTGCTATGTAGGGAAGAGGTTGTCGGATCGAATCTATATATTGTCAGATTTGTGCTTTTGTCAGATGGTCACGCTTTTATGATCGCAATGCTTTTTAGTCCGCAAGCCAGACCTCCTGTGTTATAAGTTCCAAATTCAGTGCCTTTTTAGTCAGCCAGCCAGATCATCTAGGTGTCTTGTTACACGCTTTATAAGTTAATTATATTTAAATTATTACAGCCATGGAGCCTTTATTTTCGCGGAGTTATCGTAACATCCTCTCTTGTTCAATCGATATAAATACACAGTGGAAAGGAGTGAGAGGGAGCCATAGAGAGAGACGAACTGGGGAGCCATGCTCTAACAACGTTCAGAGGCTTGTAACAGTCTACTGAGTCTGGCACGGTGCTTAAATGGGCTCTGGAGACGCAGGAATGTTGTTGGATTCAACTATTTGTGCATGGAAGCAAAAACAATAACTCCCCATCAAGGCCAACAGCAGAGTAGCCGAAAAGAATAAACTGATATGAATGCTTCAAATATTAAAACCCGATTGATTAGGCCTATGCCGACATAATATCAGTCCTAATCCTGAACGCACCGTGCGTACATTTTTCACGGCATTTTCCCCCAGACAGACAGACAGACAGACAGACAGACAGACAGACAGACAGACAGACAGACAGACAGACAGACAGACACTTTATTTACCCCAAACTAACTTTCATAATCCAGCAGGTTACACAATACAAATAACTCTTACACAAATACAGACAGCCTATACAGTAGGCTAATACAGCGCCCACCTCAGCAAAAGGTAAAATGTAAAAAGAAGATATAAGCTACATTTAAAATACAGATGCTGTAGCCTACATAAAAATACAGATGCCACATGAAATATGAAAATAGGATGCACTGTATAAATATGCAAAACTAGGATATAACTAGGCTATAATGAGAATACTTGGTTAACTTACAATGACTAACTTACAATGACTATCCTCCTAAATTAAATTAGTTAGATGGAAAGATTTTTGTCTATGGAATGATCCTGTCACTTTACTGCCACACATTGTGTGTGTCAGTAAAGTGATGAGGTAGGAGAATCCGTGTATGGTTCGTTCTTTGAATATTCCGATTTATAACAAAATCAGAAAAAACTAATAACAGGATTGTTTTTTGGTTTTTCAGATTTGGTTTTGAAACTGAAAAAGGGCAAAAGGAATAAACAAATAAACGGCATTTGATTTTGTGTGTTGGTTTTTAAAACCCGAAACAGAAAAACAAATAGGGCCTACAAAAATAGATACATTTATATAGGCTACACCAGAAGGCAGAACGCAGCGAAGAAAAAAGAGCCAACCACCTAAACCAGCAATAGACTGTCTAATTATATTTAGCCTTAGTTATGGCCGCACTTGAACCTTATGGTGATTTTATTCCTGAACTATTTGACACTGGAAAGACACGATGCGATCAGTACCGCTCTAAAGCATTCTGGTGCCCCGAAGTACTCCGTTATGATGGTGAGGAGGTTCTGTGTGGAGCACAACCTTCGAAGAAGAAATCTAGTTTCGCCGGCTC
Source organism: Gadus macrocephalus (assembly GCF_031168955.1). NCBI lineage: Eukaryota > Metazoa > Chordata > Actinopteri > Gadiformes > Gadidae > Gadus > Gadus macrocephalus. Next base: position 23,941,205 of record NC_082396.1, read on the forward strand.
CCATGGGAAACAATAAAGCTGCCCATTGTAGAATGCGAGAACCTCTTGCCTACAGAGCAAGCGTCTCTATCGATTGGGCCACGGCCACGGTGACCACACTGTAGGAACTGGATTTACTAATATATATCGATATGACGCTACAACTAACAACAAATGAGAGGAGAACTCCTCAAAGCAGATCTGTGCTAAACTGATTTGGTCTGCTTGTCTTGTTCAGCGATTGGGCGCAAACACTTCAAATGCATTGGCTGAGAGAAAAGAAGGGCGTAGGTTATTAGCATACTATAGAAACGCCGTATTTTACGGCGTTGTGATGTGCACAAAAGCGCCGTATTTTACGCGCGTTTTGATGTTCAAAACGGCGCTTTTTACGCGCGCTCTTGAAAGGCTCATTTGCGGGCGTAAAAAGCGGCGCTTTTTTGCGCATGACGGCGTAAAATACGCTGTTTTTCTGCATTTTACGGCGTATTTTACGGCGTAATGAAGGTGATACGCGTCTAAATGATGCCGCTTTCTGGCGGGGATGGCTTGCCATACATTCCGGCATTTCCGCGCGCGCGCTCAGAACGCATATTAGCATATTAACAGCACGCGTGCTGTTAATATGCTAATGCACTCCTCCCCTCAATTTTCTCAGCCAATAGATTTGAGCCGTTTTCCCCTAATCATATGCTAGGGCAAACACACAGACAACATCAGTCGAGACCAGTGGGGTGTTCCACAAAGCCGGTTTTATCACATAACCGGGTAAGTTAACCCAGGGTTTGCTGTAACCCTAGGTTTTCCGTTCCAAAAGGATCACGGTATGTTAGTTGCTATAGCAACATATGCTCTGAATCAAACCTGGTCGGACCAGGTTTTGCGCAGGTTAAGTTTGAAACATAACCCGGTTTTGGGTATTTCAACCGGCGTTCACCGCAGATTTCATGTGTTCACAATGGCATGCCCTTTTGATGAGTGAACTGCTGATATCAGAGCGCAAATTATACGTGCAATCCACCGGGAGCGATTGATAAGACCACGGCTCGACATCTTGGCATATTGGATGACTTTTTGCTGGAGTGGAGAGATATAGATTCTCGCGCAAATCTTTAATATATTTAAATAGCCTTGCATAGCCAACACTACCAATCGAGGACCTGGCCTCAGTTCACTCCAGACTATTTGCGTAGCCCTCCGTTTTTTTCAAATGGTAGTTTTATCTAGGCTATAATGCTGGAGATGCTGAGCACATCACAGTCGTTTCAGATGACCCATCCAAGATTTGTATCGGCCTCCTATCATACAAAGAGCAATATTGTCTGAGTACTATGCCGAGAGGCATTTACAACATAAAGTATAAAATAGTCCTAACGGACTTGCATCCACTGGAGAATGTTCGATCGTAGCCGGCGGCTTCATTACAAGCACTGATCCATCTTGATCTGTGAAGTTGATGAATTGTCACTTTTAGGTTTTCTACCCAGTTACCAAAAAAAGAAACATTTGGAATAGGCCTAGTATGCGCTGTGGCAAGCACACGGTTTGCATGTGTTACTTCGAAGGCAAAAAAAATCTAAAATACAAGAAAACACAAAAACCTACATTCAACCAGTGTGTATGGCCCATGACTCTCTGAGGTGGTAGGTACCTCCAGGTGGCTACCCCCTCCATGCCAGGGCGCCCTGAATTTATGTTTATTAACAGCTCCTCCACCGGGGTCAAGACAATTTGAGGGCCAGATCCAGTCTGCCGACTGTCGGCCTTTTCACGATTGGCTTAAAAAAATGGCTTATTTAAATTTATACCAATACGATGGTGGGAAAAGCTTACCAGTTTGTATGTTTTTTATACTTCATTTTTATACTTGATCCTCTGACCGCTTGGAAGCAATCGGAGTACATGTTGTTTTAGAAGAAAGGGGTTATGTGGTAGGATCTTTAAGAATGCTTAACTGGGATATTTATATATTCATGGCTCAAATATTAAGGATCATGCTTTTGACGTGTAACTAACGCATTTACGCGGTCAGCGATCCGCTGCCAGGCTTTGGTTCTCCGGGTTCCAGAGGTTTTAGCGTTCCCTTTTCTTGTGATAATGTCCTTCTCCTCGTCATAGCTCTCCAGGAGAACCTGGAGTTCCATTTCATTGAAATAAGCGGCCCGTTTCGCCATATCGATCAGGGTTTCCATGATCCATACATCACGTCTTTTTAAGTTTGGCGTGGACGCGCACAACCCTGTGTTAACCAACCCCGAGTTGATTGAACTAATGCATAACCGCTGCTGTGGAACCGAAAACTCTGGGTTGGTCGGCACAGGGTCAATCAACCTAGAGTTCAGCGTTAACTCAGTGTTTGTTAAACCTCCGTTCGTGGAACACCCCTCTGGTTATGTGATAAAACCGGCTTTGTGGAACATCCCACTGGTCTCGACTGATGTTGTCTGTGTGTTTGCCCTAGCATATGATTAGGGGAAAACGGCTCAAATCTATTGGCTGAGAAAATTGAGGGGAGGAGCGCATTAGCATATTAACAGCACGCGTGCTGTTAATATGCTAATATGCGTTCTGAGCGCGCGCGCGGAAATGCCGGAATGCGTTCTTGGCGCGCGCGCTGAAATGCCAGAACGCGTTCTGGGCGCGCGCGCTGAAACGCTGGGCGCGCGCGCTGAAACGCCGGAACGCGTTCTGGGCGCGCGCGCTGAAACGCCGGAACGCGTTCTGGAAAACCAAAACGCGTTCTGGGCACGCGTGCTGGCGTTTCAGAACGCGTTTAATTGAAGTCGAATTGTGGCACACTCGGCTTGCCATACGTTCCGGCATTTCTGCGCGCGCGCTCAGAACGCATATTAGCATATTAACAGCACGCGTGCTGTTAATATGCTAATGCGCTCCTCCCCTCAATTTTCTCAGCCAATAGATTTGAGCCGTTTTCACCTAATCATATGCTAGGGCAAACACACAGACAACATCAGTCGAGACCAGAGCTCTTCTTTCGTGAATCTTTTCTGTTGTGTCGTTCTTAAAGTCGAAAGATGTTAAGATGTTTCAAATTAGGTGGTTAATGTGGAGGTGGTGAACACTACAAGTACATACACTTTGACTATACACTATCTAAGCTACTTGACCGAACATTGTGTATGGTAAGTGCCGTGGCAACTATGATAACATAATTAAAAAATACTTTTATTTATAGCGTATCGTTTATTACATTTATTTATTACAGCATTATATGAGTCAGCTTATTCGTCTTCTGAGTACAATAAAAACAATAAAAGAGTTCAGAAGTTAGAGTTAAAATTCCATTAGAAGTAAATAAGTCCGCCTGAAGTATTAACATGCAGTTGCAGGTTTTAGCCTGTACGTGGTAGTAGCCTATAAGACGAGGTATAATTCACTTCATCAGTTGGAATGAGACAGATAGAAAAAACTATATATATATAATATAGGGAGGTGAGGAGATAGATACTACTACAACTGATACTATTGGTAACCAACTGGTAGGTATTGGTACCCAACAGACCAAGCCCTTTAGGAAGACTTCCATCCCGCTCCTGTCACATTACATAAATAGTTGGTGTATAGCCTATATAAATGTAGAAAATATTGCAGCCAAAATTGCCCCCAAAATATTCACAACATTTACCATTTAACCATCCCTTTTCACATTAAACTGGCCTCTACTCTTGATACATTTGTAACTCACCTACAAACTCACTCATAGCCTTTAATTTAGTGAAACGTTTTGGTCACCTTTTTCCTATTTCTTTTTCACAGTGTCTACACGTCAGGTCATGGTGAGGAATATATTAATCATATATTTATATTAGTTAGTTAGTATGTTATTACTATATTGTTATTAAGTGAACATCAGTCCATGTGTTACAAACAAACAGCAGAAATCAAATGCCGGGAGGAGGGAGAAGCCTGTCTGGGCAGGCTCTATACACTGCGGTCCCGGTCCAACCAGCACCTGCCGACAATCTCCTGATTAGGAGTGAGAGAAACACAGGCATACACACAGCAGGGGCCGGGTCAAAGACCCGCCTGGGTCATCACACCTGCAACTGAACACCTCCAAGAGAAATTGTGGTGGATTACAGGAGGACTAAATTACATATGCTACCAGTCTCCATTGAGAGGGGACAATGTGGAGGGGGTCACCACGTACAAATGCCAACACAGATGCACTCTAGAAAGAGCAGAGCCGGCTGTACTTGCTAAGGAGGCTGTGGTCCTTCATATGATTAGGTGAAAACGGCTCAAATCTATTGGCTGAGAAAATTGAGGGGAGGAGCGCATTAGCATATTAACAGCACGCGTGCTGTTAATATGCTAATATGCGTTCTGAGCGCGCGCGCAGAAATGCCAGAACGCGTTTTGGGCGCACGCGCTGAAACGCCGGAACGCGTTCTGGAAAACCAAAACGCGTTCTGGGCACGCGTGCTGGCCTTTCAGAACGCGTTTAATTGAAGTCGAATTGTGGCACACTCGGCTTGCCATATAGCCCAGCTCAGTTCCGAGGTCGCGTTTCCACTGCCGACAGTACCCTTGGTGGTAGGCCGGATGTCGATCGCCGCGGCAGCTACGTAAACATCGTAAACAACGTCTTCCTCCCCAAGAATGCAGACGAACGTCTCCACCTCCTTGTTCGCCCAAGCAAGCTTTTTACGCGACATGTTAATTGTAAAGAATAATACCTCGAAGCTACTGTTTGTTTGTTTTTATCCCCGCGTCACCCGGAAGTGACGATTCTGTCGACCAATCAACGGAGGGGGGGTGTAGCTAGAATTTCACGGGACCCTTTCAGGCATAGACATCATATAGGTAGACGCCCCCTTCGGCCTTGGACGGCATAAATCGTCGGCGCCATCTTGGTACGGGAGTTATTTCGTCTTCGGAGTGAAGATGCCTACTTCATGCGCCGCTTGGGGGTGCACCACCGTCAGGACGATTCAAACAAGATCGCAAGGAATTACCTTTCACAAGTAAGACTAAACAATTGTTTCTATTTGTAATTGTAAAATTCAGTCATGTCACGTAGATCATGTGTTATGTTGAGAGCTAAGAGCTGTTGAGACAGCTAAGTTGCCACCAGAATCAGACTATAGCTAGTCTAAGGTGAAATGGACATGGTGAGCAAAGCCTTATTCTATCGTTCGTCAACAGGAGATAATATTGTCAAGAAATATAGGATATACAGTATATATATATATATAATCTACCACTACTTGCTTGTGAGTAATTACAATGTATGTATAATGTAATTATATAGCATTTATGGTCGCGACGGAAAGCTGCGTTTCGGCTGAGCGACTGGCCTTAATTTCTCTCTGTGATGTATTTAAAAAAGAGACTAGAATAAAACAAAAAAAGGCTCAAAACATGCCACTGTATATGTAATGGTTCTACAATATATGAAGGTGTCACGTAATGAATGAAACTACGGAAAAAATGTCACGATACTCTACATGCACCTGTGAGATGCACCTGCAGTCAGTCGCTGGCCGAAATTGACGTTTTAAACGTTATTTCTATTTAAATGTGTTTTTTTTTTTTAAAGATACATCTGTATTATGAATCTGACTGACTGGCTAGCTAACCTTTCTCGCAATTTTAAGGTTTCCCAAAGAGAAGCAGTTGAGGAGACAGTGGTAAGTGGCTGCACCCCATTGCAAAACTGAGCACGCTGCAATTACAGACTGGCAACAGTCGAAAAAAGCTCAGCAAGACAATACTTTTTAAAGGGTTCTAGCCTAGATTCAATTATTATATTATATAATATATTGTGTGAAATTATATATTGTGTCAATTGCACTGCATAGATGTGAAAATGTTATGAGAATGATTGTATATTATGTCAAATTGTACAAATGTACAAATATATATATATATATTATATAATATGAATATATACCTATACTTAAAATATATTATATTGTTTCACATATTATATGTATCATATGTTATTCCATTGCACATTATACTGAGTCATTATATTATATTATATATATGCTATGTTATTTATATTACAGTTCAACTATTGAGATGTGTATGTATATATTGAGATGTGTATATTTTTACTGCTATAGAAATATATAGCTTTTTTTGGTAATGTTGATTTGTGAAATAAATGTGTATTGCCAATTGCACTGTTCAAGGTTTCTTAATGCACATACTTGAAAAGGAACTATTAAACTATGAAAAACACACTGACTGCCAGTTTCTCACTATTTGATGTATGCTCTTTCTCTTAATGATGGTCAATACGTAGTAACTAAAGAAGCACTATTTCGATAGTTTATAGATCTTCTCAGTATTTTCAAAGTGCACGGGCTGTGCAAGAAAAGTGAGCGTTTATCATAGACCCATGCATGTATGACTGGCGATTTAACTAGCGAGATTCAAAGTAACGTCGAGGCAAATCTTTTTCACACACTTCACGTAGAGCATAAACCCTTGAATACTCCATGAAATTGGTTGCGAAATGTAAAAGGTTATCGTGATTTTTATCCAGATAAACCGCAGCTCCTGGCAACTTGCGCTTGTTTGACACGTCTGACAGACCTCTGGCTTCAGAGAGCTCCCGTACCAATATGGCGGCGACGCGTTTCGCTGAGGCAACGGGCTGAAGCAGTGGAGCGGCGTCTACCTATATGATGTCTGATGGCGCGTTTCCACTGCAGGGTGCGGAACGGATCGGATCGCAAAGGTGCGGGTCGGATCGCGTTTCCACCGCCAAAAGTGGGCGTGACCCGGACTTTGCCGTACCCGTTCCGGCCCCATTCTCGGGACTCCTCCGTTGCGGTACCCAAAACGAGACCAGACGCCTGAAAGGGTCCCGTGAAATTCTAGCTACACCCCCCCTCCGTTGATTGGTCGACAGAATCGTCACTTCCGGGTGACGCGGGGATAAAAACAAACAAACAGTAGCCTCGAGGTATTATTCTTTACAATTAACATGTCGCGTAAAAAGCTTGCTTGGGCGAACAAGGAGGTGGAGACGTTCGTCTGCATTCTTGGGGAGGAAGACGTTGTTTCCGATGTTTACGTAGCTGCCGCGGCGATCGACATCCGGCCTACCACCAAGGGTACTGTCTGCAGTGGAAACGCGACCTCGGAACTGAGCTGGGCTTTACCTCCCCCTCCCTACCGCACCTTTGCGATCCGATCCGTTCCGCACCCTGCAGTGGAAACGCGGCATATGCTTTCAGGCGTCTGGTCTCGTTTTGGGTACCGCAACGGAGGAGTCCCGAGAATGGGGCCCGAACGGGTACGGCAAAGTCCGGGTCACGCCCACTTTTGGCGGTGGAAACGCGACCCGACCCGCACCTTTGCGATCCGATCCGTTCCGCACCCTGCAGTGGAAACGCGCCAAAAGAGAACATGGTAGGCTACTCACACGTCCAGGTGAACGGCAACGGGCGTCCTTGAATGTCCGTGGAAAGACCAGTATGGGGAATGTCCGCGAAAGTCTGTCGAAAGGACAAAGGCGCTCCTCACTGGCTTGTCGCTTGATTCCTCTTCGCCAGAGGAAGGTGAGCCATCCCTCGTGGTGTGGAGTGGGTAAGACTGTTTTTAATAGCAGGCTAGCATTGCCCGTTGACGTGCGCTAGCCTAGCACGAGCGAACTCTGCAACTAGAAGGACTGTATGAAATGTGTTGAAAACTGTCTCCAGTGATATAGAATACCAATGCTCACTTGGGAATCAGGCCCTATGTCCAAAATTCCGAACTACCCCTTTAACTGAAAAGAATCAATGTCGGCGGTTTGGATGTTTTTTACGGTCTCAAATGAAGGTACTCGAATTGCAATATGCAGTACTTGCAAAGCCAAGTAATGCGCGGAGGATGCCGTGTCAAATCATTATATACATTATCGTAGCGAAATACAGTTTCTGTTGTGTTTTATTTGGAGTTCCGTAATCCCATTGAAATGGAAACCGGAACCGGAAGCGGATATGTTTATATTTGGTTGTAGTCTTTTCGCTCGGTTCTCCGGATGAACAGTAGGGCTAGAACCGAGTGAAAAGACTACAACCAACCTCCCTTGATATATTTGATTTAGTCTATTTCACAGATTTGAGTTGAAATTGACTTAAACTTGAAGCACTTTTTGTAATTTAAGTGTCTGGTTTCCATGAATATTGGCAAATTTGATTTAAGTTATAAAACCTTGTCAAGATATTTTGATGTGTGATCGTTGTGATTTATGATCCAAACTTTTTCATAGATGCAAGTCGTAAAAGTAGCCTAAAACTAACACTGTTAGTAACTTGTGTTTGTTATGGATGCCCTGTAGGCCTAACTTGTTGAAGAAACAATGTATTTCGAAGTTTTGGTAAATAAAGAAAGAAATAACTTTTTCATATTCACAGTGTTTATATGTTCTTCAGTATACAAAATCATCATAGAAACTTGTTTTTATACCAATATCGATATCGGTAAATATCGATTATCGGGCGTAACAGCCATTTTAATATCGGATATCGGTATCGGTCAAAATGTTCATATCGGTGCATCCCAGTTCTTTTCCTTTGCAGAGAATGAGGAGGACACCTTCCACTGCTGAAGCTGAAGTAGCCGAGTTCCTCAAATCAGGAGCAACCGGGATAGACTCTCTGAATCCATTTCCGATGATAAAGAAACTGTGTCTTAAACTTAATGCAGCCACTCCCTCCAGTGCCCCAGTGGAAAGACTCTTTACCCTGGGAAGCCTGATTCTCTCTCCAAAGAGGAACAGGCTGTCAGATCACAAGTTTGAGAAGCTTCTCCTCTTGAGGTACAATCATTGGTTTGAGGGCTAGGAATGTTGATGAGCGCTGATATGATGATGGCATGTGTTTCTCCCAACGGTGCTCCACAAGGTCAAGCAGGTTAATATTTCCAAGTGAAATTTCCATGTGTGTGTGTGTGTGTTAATATAGACTAACATAGACTACTAAAGCACTTTTCACCATTATTGATTTAATCAGTTGTTTTATTTATCTAAAAGGCCAGAGTGGAGGAAATATTATGTTTGTTAAACATTAACTATGTTTGTGAGGCTGAAAGTACTTTTTATTTATTTAGTTTCTCTTTGTGATGCTTAAAATACTTTTAAGTTTGCCCATCATTATTGATGATGAGGTCTCCAGTTGTTTAGCAGTTTTGAGTTAAAGTTCCAAAGAACGGATAAACCTCACTGTGTTTACATTGTTTACATCTATTGTATCAGTTTTGCACTATTATTGATTCCTACAGTTGCTAAATGTTCTGAGGCACAGTTTAATTTTTGCACTGCCAAACCTATACTTTGTACAGGTACTTGAAAGTATCGAGTAACTTAAAGTAACTGAGTTACTTTTGAAAGAAGTAACTAGTAACTGTAACTAAGTTACTAATTTAAAGTAACTTGCCCAACACTGTTAATACCATACTCTTTGGCTGGGACGATGTCAACATTGGGTAAATGGAGCAGAACATAGTGGGTCATATGTCAACGTTTTTTGTATGCATTTTATTCATTAGTAAGCTACATGGATATGCCATCTTTCAGAACCTTTCATTACCTGCACAAGAGAATAAAAGAGTGCATCCTCATTGTTTGATTGTGGTCGTAGGTGTTGTTGTTGGTGCTGAGTTACCACTGAAATCAGTGGGTCAGTGGGTGGGATCGGTCGTCAAGATGGCGGCGCAAAGCTACAGTGACGTCACGTGAACCAAACGAATACGACTACAACAAACCCATCGATGTGATATGTGTGACATGTTGCCCAATTTTCGGCTAGAGATGCTGAATGCTGTTCATTTCCATTGCACACCTTGAACACCTTGTTTACTTATTATTTTATATCCTAGCACGCGGCCCAGATGAAGTCCTTGGCAGGTACCGCAGAGTGTCGAGTGTCTTCAAAAAGAAGAAATCCATGACTACGGCCTGTGATGAAGTGGGAGAGGATCGCAACCAGGGCTCCAGACTAACTTTTTCACAGGTAACACTGGTGCCACCTAGCTTTTCATTTAGTAGCACCAAAACAAATAAGGTAGCACCATTTTTTTTTTTGTGAACGGGAGTTCCTCTTTAGCGATGTTGTAGGCGGTGTTAAACTTGATGATTATTTCTTCATTCTCCGCCGAGCGATTGGTCTCATCTATCCTATTAAATGAGGTGGGGAGGGGCTGGGAGCTTTGTGTGATGCAGCGGTCCCTGCACGTCTTGTGCTTTTGGCTTTCGTTGTGTAATTTCAATGACTGAACTTAGAATTGTGTAGATCCATTTACAAAATGTGTCCTGCCTGCAACGGACGGGCCACATGTCCTGCAGTACACACACACCATGGCTTGTCCCCCATATCGTAACCACGGGAACTGCACCAGCCATTATTGTTGAAAACTGTCTTTTTTTCTCCCCATTGCCCCCCGCCTTTTTCGCCAACCTGTCACTGTCGCTTCCTCTGCTAACCCTTCTCCACCACCACCAACAGTAGGGGTGCAATGGATCACAAAACTCACGGTTCGGATCGTGTCACGGTTTTTGAATCACGGGTCGGATCATTTTCGGATCAACAACAGCAAAAAAGATAACGAGACAAATGTGACTTTAAATAAAATCTTAAAATGTGTAAAAACAAAATAAAGTGAAACATTTGGTAATAATCCTGCTTCCTTCAAGCATAGTCAATATTTAAAAAAAATGCAATCTGAGGCATTATTCCTTCTTCTTTTTAACATGGATAGTAAATAATCCCTAACCCTGGATTTACAACTTTAAATTCAGGATGTCTGCATTGCCTTGGGAGAGTTTAGAGTCTACACTCTCCCAAGACAATGCAGACATCCTCATCTTCTTTTTTTTTCATCAAGTATGGTAGCGAAATACAGTTTCTGTCGTGTTTTATTTGGCATTTTGTAAATCCATTGATTTCGGTTGGAAGACTCATTGCTCATTGCTCATTGCAAGGGTCATTTCGCTCGGTTCTAGCCCTACTGTTTATATGGAGAACCGAGCAAAAAGACTACAACCAAACATAAATATGGCCGCTTCCGGTTCCGGTTTCCGGTTCAAAAACAACTTATTTTTTTATCAGCCGATCCGCGGATCACTTGCGTCCCGAACCATGAGGGTTGCACCGTACGGATCACGGGAAACCCGTAAACCGTTGCACCACTAAACAACAGCCTCATTTGTTTCCTCTGGCACATTTCTTTTTTTTAAATAAAAAATCGACTATCGACCGCTTCGTATTGTATCTGCTTTGTTTACTTTTTTGTGCGTGCTGCGTGCGTAGCGCGCAGCAAGACTGTGCACGTGTAGTGTGCAGACCATAGACTGTAGTGATGGGATTTTCGGCTCCTTTGCGAGATGCGGCTCTAATGGCTCTTCTTACTGTGGAGAGCCGGCTCTTTCGGCTCCCAAACGGCTCCCCATACACATGTTTTACATTATTAATTAATTAATAGCTTAAACCTAATTTTATAACATTTTGTTTCATTATTGACATTGTTAAGCACTTATGAGTAAAAATGCAGCATAACAATGCTTTATGAATAAAACCTTTATTACAAAATAGCACCACTTCCAAAAAACCACTGCATGCGATGTCCGCATGTGTCTGTGCAGGTTGTTAGTGGAGCCTGCACGATAGGATATTCTGGTTTTGCAGAGTCTACACTCTGCCCTGGTGGAGTCTGACGTAGCATTAAAATGAGTCCAGATTTTGCTCCGTTTTCTGTCACCACTCATTATCACACAGGCCTATTCAATTGTCACACTGACTCCCCTTCTTTATGCCTTGTGTGCTTCTTGACTGCTGCGTGCGTGTCTGTGCATTGACACCTGCCCACGAACGCTATACAGCTTCACCAATTGCCTGCGGTTTCCAAAAAAAAAGTGGAGAGAAACTTTTTCAGTGTTTTCCCGGCACATTATTAATTGAAAGCTGCGTGTGATTGGTCAGATGTGTGGAGCACACGCTTGACACGAGGGCAGTGGAGACATTAAGGCACCGACGGAGGAAAAAAAAACCCTCTGCTTTACCACAGGCAGAACGCGCAAGGAGAGAGAGTGAGAGGGGGAGGGGGGGGAGAGAGAGAGTGAGAGTGAGAGGGGGAGGGGGAGGGCAGGGGGAGAGACAGCGAGGCACCGCAGGAGAAAAAAAACGAAAAGCAGAGCACAAGCACAGCGACAGGGAGGCGGAGAGAGCGAAAAACAGAAAAAAAAAAAACGGCTCCCAAATAGGATCTTAAAACGGCTCCCATCGTAGAGCCGGTTCCAATCGTTCACGTCAAAGAGCCGGCTCTTTGAGCCGGATCGTTCGCGACCGACACATCACTAATAGACTGTAAAAGGTGCAGACAGACAGGCAGGCAGAGACAGGGAGCGAGAGAGAGTAGTGGACTCGCTGGAATGAGCCAGAAAGTAAGATTTTATTATCAACCACAACCGTGGGAGTGGGGAGAGAAATAAAAAAAATAAAAAACGATATATACCTTTTTTTCAATCGTCCTCCTGCAAGTAGCACCGGAGCGACCTCATTCAATTTTAACTCGCACCTAAAGAAATTAGGTCGCATATGCGACCTAATAGGTTGCACTCTGGAGCCCTGATCGCAACACCATTGCATTAAATGTTCCCATTGCTAAACTTGCCATTGGGGCCCCCGAAATATATGATGAATATAAAGAGCCGCATACTGGAAAGCTCAGTGACAGTGTTGAGGATGCAGTGCAGGGGGCCTTAAGAGGTCAGGGAAGCTGTTGCGTTTGGGGAAGGGGAGTTTTTAGGGTGATTATGGAATGGAAAATTAGTGTGAAGTTAAAGGTTTAAATACTTCTGCATATCTGTTGCATTATGGAGATTGAGTACAGCACTGTCATTTTAAGGAGTTTGGGGGAGATGTGGCTCTATCAGAAGTCAGCATTGTACTGTTGCAGAGGGAATCAGCAGAAAAGGGCCTTTTCACCACATGTTTAAATGCTTACCTTAAAAAAAAGATCTGTTCAAATGTATCATTTATAATTTCACTGCTTTAGTTTAGAACCAGACAGCCATTTTATTTTGCACTTCCTTTCAAGCATAGTTCGGCCTTGTATTAACACGCCATCTCGTGTCGTTGCAGAGCAGCGAATCACTCATCAAATTAGCTGAGCTGAGTTAAAGCAGCTGAATTACGTAATGATACATTGCCGAACCAAGCTTGGAAAAAAGTTTGTCTTGCGACAAACTAAAGCAGTGACAAAATCCTACATTTGGAGTGCAATTGAATGGATTTGTATTTGTTAGGTAAGCATTTATATATGTGGTGAAAAGGCCCTTTTCTGCTGGTCCTATCTTCAACAGTATAATGCTGACTTCTGATGCAGTGACGTCTCCCCCTAACTCCTCCTTATGACTGTGCTGATCGCCATCTGCATAAACTAACAGATTCAATATGCAGAAGCACCTCATAAAACCCCACTTCGTTATATTGGTTGGTTTATCCCCACAACAGAGATTTTTTAAATTGTTTAATGGAAGTTTTTTTGCTCTACTGTTGTAATAGTTATGTTCTATTTTTATACATTTAGTAAAATGTAGTAAAAAGTTCTGAACTAAAAAAATCAAATTTTTACAATTGCACAAAATGTTGAAATTTGAGTATTTTTCACTGTTCTGACGTCTTGTAAAAGTAAAATATTTTTCAAAAGAGCCATCTTAATGTGCTTTTGTGCTTCGCCGCAATAATAGTAGGTTATATGTCGTTTTTAATTCATATTTTATCAACCTTGACAACATATAGTACTCATTAACTGTTAATAAGTGTAGATTAAAGGACTTATTAACCTTTACAAGCAGTGTTCCCGCTTTAGATCCCGTACCTGCAAAATGCATATTTAACAGTTTAATAAAGGGTTTATTAGCCTTAATTAGCAGGGTTCCCGCTTTAGAACCCGTGCCTGCAAAATGTATAATTAAATGTTTAATAAAGGACTTATTAACCTTAATAAGCATTGTTCCCGCTTTAGATCCCGTACCTGCAAAATGCTTAATTAACTGTTTAATAAAGGACTTATTAACCTTAATAAGCATTGTTCCATAGAGCTTATTTACTGCTAATAAATGAATAATAAAGCCGTTTTTACCTTCATAAAGTAACAAAAAATGCTTAATAAAGGTTTAACAATGGCATAATAAGTAAGGCAGTAAGACTCAATAAATGGGTTTGCAATGCGTTTATTAACAACTATAAGAAACTCATAAGACTTAATGATATTAAGCAATCCTTAAATAGTTAACAAGTTTCTTATAAGTGCTTATAAAAGTCATATAATCTCACAATAAACATGGTTATTATGCTATTATTGACCCTTATAGATAGTCTTATTAACCCCAATTAGAGTTAATAGGCATATAATAAGGTCTTATTACCTATCAACAAAGGCATATTACAAGGACCTTAATATAAAGCGTTACCTGCCTTGCTAGTGCTACCTGCTTCTCCTCATTCTGTTACCAGTGATGACTGACGACTTTGACGTTAAAACTTATTAAGACTTGAAATGTGAGAATTGGGTCGCGTGTGCATTGGGGGACTTTAGGCAAGTTGGAGGACAAAAGAAGGTAAGAGACATTGATGGCAGATCAAAGATCAGAGCTAAGGCGCTTCTGAAAGCAAACCGAAAAAACCCTCCTCTTCCCTCGCTCGGTAACCGTCCGCGGAGATGCTTTTTGAAGACAGCTTGTCAAATCTTTATCCAATCTTCTTTTGACAGTCAAATGTAATCCTATTGGTCCCCCTTGGAGACCGCCCAACCCCCCCTCGTTTTCAGTTTCATCTCTCCTAGCTTTACAGAATGAAAATCAAAAGATTGTCATAAATCACATTAACGCCGACCTGAAATTGGGCTGCATGAGATGATAGTGTGGCTCCTCGCCCTCCTCTCCGATCCCCTCCTCCTCCTGGAGGGTCACAGCGTGGGAACCAGGAGATTTCCTCCGTCGCTCATCAGTAGGATTAAGCGGCTAATCAGCGCTGCTAGGGGCGAGCTGTTTATAATTAACATGTGCTCTATTGCTTCACATTACATTTACTCATTTCTTTCTCTGCTTTGTCGCTCTATTCTACCCTATCAGGTAGAATAGAGCTTTCAATGTAGCCGGAGGAGGGTTTGATATGATGTCCCGCAGAGCTGCCATCTCAACCCAGGAGCCGGGAGAAAACTGAGCTATTTATACGTTTCTGCAAACAACTACTTTGAATCAATGATTTAAATGAACCAGAAATAAGTTTAGATCAACGTTTCTAGAAACGTCTACATCAATGTTAAAGTGTGTTTTATCTGCTCCTGGGGATTCTGAGGCACTTTTGGTGTTTTGGGGTAATAGAATTGGGGTAGGCCATTTTCTGTTCATGAAATAACGTAATAATACCTCTGTAATCATAATATATATGTATTTCAGGCGTTTGGAACAATAAGCTACATTTACGTTCAGAATCCCCAATTAAGTGAACAAGTGATCAAGTTCACCCATATTGGCATATGTTGGCTTGTTCACAGCCAATAGCGGTAACAACATGAACACACAACTGTTATATGACACATTATCTACCAGACGCTGTGAGGTGGTAAGTTTAGAATGTAAAAAAGCACAGTTAACGTTGCTTACCAGTTTATGAGTTCTATGTTAAGTGTCATTTACAAAAACCAATATGAAGATTCATCAACTTAATAGTACACTTAATGATTTAAGACGGTTTTTACTCCAAACCAAAGCACCCTAGTTTCCATAACAACGTTACGTGCTGGCTGCCGAGCTGCCGCTAAGTGTTTGTTTTTAGCGTTAGTAGTAATCATTAGCCATTTGTCAATCTTTGTTCCTTTGTCTGTACTGGTGCTCTTGTGGACTTGTGAACTGCCATCAGGTGCAGCCCAGTACTTTTCCACTCTAAAGTCAGCCTCCAGCCAAGCACCCTCCACACCCTTTGGATGCGTGGTTGCTCTTCTCCCATGTACCTGACCCACAAGGTTTTAGAGTATGGGGTCAAACGGGGGCGTGCCACACTCTTAGCAAGGTTGTCTTTTATGTGAATTTTGCTCATAATTATAATTAATTTGGTCTAATGTCAGATATCCTTGTTGGGTCAGTAAAGTGTATCTATCTGGGCCGGGTCTCCGCCAGCCAGCTGGCCATGGGGTTCGCTCAAGACACGCAAAAATAACGTTGATTTAAATACATATCAAGAAACATTGATCGAAACATATTTGTAGGTTCCATTCAACGTATCCCTGGGTTGCAGAACCTTACACATAGTTTTCCTCTGACGTCTGGGGCGGCCATCTTGCGGTTCTTCATCATACTACGGTCTCCTCACGCCCAGCCTAGCTCCTCTGTCCTCGTCAACCCTCAAGGTGCATACCTAAGGGCTGGACGACCTGCATACAGAGATATGATAACACATTGGAAGTGAAAGTGGTGATAATTGGATTTATATTAGTAAATAATTATGACCCATTCTATAATATTTATATGTAGTTAATTAATCTCTATAAATATATAAATGAATACTAACAAATTGCATTTCCTTAAATATCTTTATTCTATGAACATGAATGCAAAAGTTCCATTTGAATTTGAATGCCATAACGCGATTTAACCCTTCCTCACAGGGAAATAACTATTATCAAGGAAAGTGTCTTGGGGAGGAATGCTGATTGGGGGATCCCTCCCTCCAGGGTCGGTAAGGGGTGCAATGGAGAACTATTGCACCAGAACTGACCAACATAGTAGAAATACAAGTAAACATTTTTGTTGAATTTAAACTCAAAATATTGTCCATGGTGACGGGGTGCTGGCTCGTGAGCAAGCTGCTAATCATTAGGTGGGGTGGCCAAGGCAGCCATCCACCATCACAGCTTATTATTCTACATGTTTTACCCAAGAAGTATATATATACAGTATATTAGGGCTGGGCAAGTTAACGCGATTAATACAAATTGACGGGTTAACACATTTGCATTTACATTTAGGGCATTTAGCAGACGCTTTTATCCGAAGCGACTTACAATAAGTACATCTGTCATAAGAAGTGAAACAATATATCGCTGGTGGTACAGTAAAGATGTTCATAGAATATGTTCATAGAAGTGCAAGTACTAACAATCGCTAGGCAAACCCATTCCCCTTATACAGCAGTGATAGCAGCTACTGCAGATGCTACACAATTAAGCACACACTTTCTGTTTATTTTTATTTATTTTCTTTTACTTTGATTTTAAAATGTTTTGCCCACAGAATGTCAACATTCATATCAGAAATCATTTTTGTATTTACTTCCACTTACTTTACATTCAATTATACTTGCAGTAAGTGATTGCCTGATAACAATTGCAGTGAGTGACAGCCAGGGATGGACTGGCCCAAAAATTTGGCCCGGGACTTTGGGATGGAGGGGCCTTTTATGAGACCGCGGGAATAGCGCACGTAGAATTTTGCCACGGTGTAAAATAATAAAAACTAGTCCTTATCCGTGGATATGTGCATTGCAACGGCATGTCAATGTTGGGATGTGCATGTGTTTAGAATATTGTGAAGATCACTGGGAAATATTTTATAAGCAATCTTGTCCATGTACAAAATATTAGAAATTGCATGTGCCTAGAAAGGTAAATCAAGGCTGAAAATGATCTAAATAGTGCAAGATACAATTATTTTAGTGGAAATTGTCATACACATACACAGGGTTTGGGAGATGGGGGCGGGCCGGGGTTTGTTGTGCGTTGCTGTGGTTACCGGTGTTGAAGTGTTCCAATGGTTTATTAGCGGTGGTATCTAATAAATCGCTCTCTAATCAATACTTCATTCACTGCCTCTTCCGTGGGCATTACAATATTATGAATAGTTCTCCGACGTCTCTGGTACTTCCATAATTAGTTTAAGTCATTATTATATTGCCAAACATGCTCGCTAGTGCACCTGTCATAGCTATGCTGCTGTGTCCTGTTCCCGCCTAACCATTGGTCTCGCTGACAGGGTCAACCTTTGCTTTTCCACGGAAAAGGTCGGTTAATTTAGCACATTTGGCTGGGTCTTGCTCTAAAATTTTTTTCCTTTTCAACCTCAACTTCTGAGCGCCACCCAATTCTTTTTCCTCTCCACCACCTTTTTTCCTTTTTGACATTTTCGTATTTCGTGTGTCAGGCCGTGTGTCAGGCTGAGCCAATCAGAAATGAGTTGGGAGGGGCCGTTCGGCCGCTCGCTTTGGCCGCTCGCTTTGCCCCCATACACTGTGGGGGTGCTCCCCCCTCTAAATTGACAGTAATACATCGGCCCCGTTTCACCGTCAGGCAAGAGCTCCGTTTCGCGCTGTAAGTAAATATCCGGCAGCAGGCCACCCCAAATCACGGCTTACTTAACTTTTTCATTTTTTTTTACATCTTTTACAACAAAAAAATAAATATAAATATATAATAATAATAAAAAAATAAAAAATAATCTAAAAGAATTACGGCCGGCCGGCTCGGCCTGAAATCGTCCGGCCGTTCGGGAAATCTCCCGAACCTCCCGATGGCCAGTCCGCCCCTGGTGACAGCCTGTTTACAATTCCCAAATCTGTGGTGCGATTTATTTGAATTTAACTACACTTGAAGTAACTGTTGGTTTACAATTGTACTAATTAACTGCCTGTTTACAATTCCCAAATCTCTGTTGTTCCGTAAGTTTCATATTCAACCCTGGGTGAGTCAACAAAACTCCCTTGAGATCATTTGCTCTAGTTTTTGCTTATTAAGTTAAGTATGAATGATAATATGTCATTCCATTTGATAATCTCATTTAACCTATATTGGAGTGGATTTAAAATATAATTTTAAAAGTGTGATTAATCGCAAGTTAACTCACCAATACTATGTGATTAATCGCAGTTAAAAACTTTTCCCAGCACTTATATATCTATATCTATACATAAATATAGATATAGATATAGATATTGAGCCTACACTACTTTTATGGAAATTCAGATCACATGATTTCAATTCTCCTTTTTACTATAAAAAATTCAGCCTGTCCTAGAAAATACGACCGCATAGGTCGTTTGTACCGCCCCAAATTACGACCCACTGGAGCGTATCAAAATGTAGCGCCTCTAGCGGTCATGCAAATAACGACATATCTGAATGGGAAATGCAATATTTTAGGATCGATTCACCGTTAAACGTGTTTCTAATAACATTTCTAGCGAGAAATATACTTTTTACTTGCATAATCTTCAGTCAGTGATTGTGTCTGATCTTTAGTTTTATAGTTATTAGGAAGATTTAATCGTCTCGCTCGCATGTTTCAACGACGTCAGGTTGCTAGGGACGCTGCTTTCGCTAAACTAGCAGCTCATGTGTTTCCTGCGTTTGTGTTATTAAACCGTTACTTTATGTAACTTTTAATGATATTGATAACCACAGGCGAGGTATTGAGCGAAGTAAGCTTGATAGCAGGTTTATTGGATTCCACAATCGGACAGGCAGGCACAGCTCCACCGGAAAACTCCAACAACCAAAACTCCCGCCCGGAAGGAAACCCCCGGAACCCCCTCTCAGAAGGCCCGCCCCTTCCGAGAGAGAGAGGAGCTTCAGAAGGGGTGAGCACAGATAGTACAGTGCACCCTCTAGTTATATATCTGTATATATTATTAACTAGTTAAATATATGTCAACATTTCTGATTTGTAAGCAGACCGCCTCAAAAACGACGTTAATTGTCTGAGAACGCTCCCATTAAGAATGCATTGGTTTTGATTTCTTTCTGTGCAGCACTAAAAAAGTCGGACAATCGTGATCTGGGACACGATGCGCACAGATTAACGTTTGTGTGCATGAGCACGAAATTGCGTGATAGCGGGTTGGCCTACTGGTGTCTAAGCTTATGTTGTAGTTCCGACCTGCCATGGTACGTCAAAATAGCAACACCAACTGTGCTATCCGCTAGTGCACTTAGACCAGGTATCTTCTGGTCAGTGGCGCAATTGCTTTTTCGATCAGTAAAATAGCACCATGTATAATTTGCGCCGGAACACGCCTATGCTTTTCGCCGACACGCCTCTCAGGGTGCAAGATACGGCCCAGAGTGTTGTTTCACATGAGGATGAGAGTCAACGTGAGAGTCATGAGCCTCCATTCTGTTTAGGTGGTCCTTGTGTATGTGTGTGTGTGTGCGTGTGTGTGCGTGCGTGCGTGTCGGTGTGTGTGCATGCTTCCATTTTGTATGTGTGTATTTGTGTGTGTGTGTGAGTGTGTGTGCCTTGCGTGAAGACCTGTTTACCACACCCGTGTGTGTGCATGCGCTTGGTTTGATTGTGTGATTTTGTGTGTGTGTGTGTGCTTGTTAGTATGTGTCTGTGTGTGTGTGTGTGTGTGTGTGTGTGTGTGCGCATGTGTGTGGAAATTATGGAATGTTGCCTTAGTCCAGGGTCACATCCACTTCCTCCCATTGAAACAGTAGCATCCTTTAAAGCATGCTAAATCGTGTGTTGTTAACAAACACACACACACACACACACTGAGGCCTGACCCAGGCGTCCTGTTATGTGATGGGAGCGTGAGGTTTGTGGTAAACATGGTACACCTGGTCTGGAGCTGGAGAAGGAGATCCCAGGGAACACCCATGCAATGTACTCTATATACCACTTTACACACTTTGTGATTGTGTGTGTGTGTGTGGGTGTGGGTGTGGGTGTGTGTTCACAAAGGACATAAATACACCTATCCAGTGAAGTTGGTTTCTTGATAATAAATCTTTATTATGGACTCAGATGGTCCACTCACATCCAACATACACACACACATATGACATTAAAATACATACTCAAAAATGCTGTACTAAAATAGGTGCAAGCTATCATGCCAATGCTTTCGAAGCCTGGATGTGAACCGATAGCCCATCATAGGGTTGGTTAAGGCTATAATGATGCTATTTACTGATAAATCCAATCGACACATGAAATTGAACATTAACTTTCGTAACAGTGCCTGACAAGTAGGTACATTAGAGGACACAAATAGCTGGCTAGCACTGTGCCACCTAGGAACACGGAGCAACAACCTCATGGCATCATTATATGCCACTCTAAGCCTCTGCATACTTCTCATTCTGTAAGAGGACCAGAGATGAGCTGTATACAGCGGCGTGACATAAGCCCTAAACAAAGCACACTTAACTTCTCCCATAAAGACTCGATCACTGATGAACAGGATTTATTTAAATAACGACATGGGAATATTTTGCATGGTAAATCTTTGGCATGAGCCCCGTCACTGATCCAGGGTGACGCGCGGACTCGGCGTATCCTGCCAGGACTAGCAGGGGCGGAGCCTTCCCCAAAAGAGAGGACGTAGGCCTACGCCGGAAATAGGTGATAACTCGGCATGTCCTGCCGGGACTGGCAGGGGCGGAGCCGACCCCAAAAATAGAATAGCGAAAGGGGGTAATGAGACCATACATACCTGCGTAGAAGTGGACAAGGATCTATACTGCTTCTGGAAGATAAAAAGGCATACCCAATATACGACATATTAAGAGTCAATCATACATACCGTAAAACGATAAGCTTAAAACCGTCAGCGAGATCGATGAATCACGTAAAAGCAGTTGACATGAAATGAAACGAGATCAATTAAAATTTAGAGCACTCTGCAGCTGTTACGCAGCGAGCCACGAGTGCTTTCGTGCTGTACCAACTGCCGTGGTCGATTCACTCTCCGGGGTCGCTGCGTGACCTGAGTGCTTTCGCGTTGAACACCGACGTGGTCAACGAAATCACGAGTGCCCTTGATGTGCCACCGACGTGGTCACGCACTCACCGGTGTTGCTGCAGCAAATATTGTGTACTTCCGTGTTGAACACCGACGTGTTCAATGAACTCCGAGTGCCCTGCATTTGAGTGTTTGATATTATGCCACCGACGTGGTAATTAAATTTGCATGTGCCCGAGTTGTGCCCACCGACGTGGTCAACGCACTACCAGGGTTGCTGCAGCGAACGTGGAGTTCTGTGTTGTACCGCACCGACGTGCGCAATGAACTCACGAGTGCTTGAGTTGTTCCCACCGACGTGGGCAACGCACTCACCGGGGTTGCTGCAACGAACTAGAGTTCTACCGCACCGACGTGCGCAACGAACTCACGAGTGCTTGAGTTGTTCCCACCGACGTGAGCAACGCACTCACCGGGGTTACTGCAGTCAAACCATGAGTATTAGATAACGTGCCACCGACGTGGTCATACTCACGAGTGCCCGAGTTGTTACCACCGACGTGGTCACACTCGCCGGGGTTGCTGCAGGTTAACCTGAGTTATGAAACCGAATTTTGCTTTATGAATTTAGTACCCGATAACCACCACCGCCGGTAGTTGCAAATAGTGTTGCTTTTGGCAATGAAAACTATGACTAAGTCGTCATCAACAAACCTTTATCGCGTGAGAAAAACGAGACTGGACGCAACGTGGATGCTGGGCATGTGACAATAGCAGTGATTAAATGCATAGTACAATATAGTTGGCGAATAAACCAAGACTAAAAAGTGTTTAACGAAAATAAGACTGCTAAAATGTCTCTTCATTTTCGTTGACCTAAACTAGGCGATAAAGACTTATAACGTTATTTTGTTTGACTGGAACTTCAACTGTTCCAGACATAACATCAATTTTCAACCATTTACCTTATTTAACAAAACTACGCACTTGTAACTTCGATAATATCTAAATGGAAATACGATAACACTGGAAAGAGTATGAATGTAACTAAAACTAAAATGACAGCTTGACACAAGACTAGACCAACACTAGAAAGGAAACAGGCCACCAAAAACAGCTATGGTTGCAAACGTGTAAAACCTGTCTTAACCGACGTTAGAGAGCATCGTGTGCGCTTGAAGAACCTTGAATTCGACCGGATGTAGGAGGTCGAGTTCTGTGTTGTACCGCACAGACGTGTGCAACGAACTCACGACTAGTGCCTGAGTTGTGCCCCAGTTGTGCGTTGACGTGGTCAACGCACTCACCGGGGTTACTGCAGTCAACCATGAGTAATAGATAACGTGCCGCCGACGTGGTCATAGTCACGAGTGCCCGAGTTGTTACCGCTGCGCTTTGGTCAACGCACTCACCGGGGTCGCCGCAGCGAACCGAGTTTTATTTTTTCCATGATATGCCACCAACGTGACACCAAACTCAAAGAGTGTTTTCTAGATGATCCACCGACGTGGTCGAACTTGCCGGGGTTGCTGCAGGTTAACCTTGAGTTATATAGCCGAATTTTGCTTTATGAGTTTAGTACCTGATAACCACCACCACCACCAGTAGTTGCAAATAGTGTTGCTTTTGACACCGAAAATTATGACTAAATGTCGTCATCGACAAACCTTTATCGCGTGAGGAAAACAATGCTGGTCATATGACAATAACTATAATTAAATGCGTAGTGCGATGTTGTTGGCGAATACAAACGAGACTGGAAGTGTTTTACAAAATAAGACTGCTAAAATGTCTTCATTTCCGTTGACCTAAACTAGGTGATAAACTGTAATAACGTTGTCCAAACGGAACTTCAACTGTTTAAGACATAACATAAATTTTCAACCGTTTAGCCTACCTTATTTAACAAATCTACGCACTTGTATCTTTGATAATACCTAAACGGAATTTCAATATGTTGCATATTCTTGAAGAAAGTTGTCCAATCCCGGGATGCTTTTAACTGACTTCATTTATTATAAAGTCGGCATGTTTCGGTATGGTAACTGAAGCTTAACGGAGGGAATTGTATCTAACGCGTGTGAGAGGAAAATACCGTGATCTACTTCGAGCCCCCGGGCTTAGGCCCGGGGTGGCTCTCTGCCATCTACCTATTGATCTCTGGCCTCTCGAGTTCGAAACCACCCGCTAGAGAGGACGTCAAGTGGGCGTGGCCTGGTGGGCGTGGCCGGGGTGACGTAAAGGCTTCGGCTCCTTCTGTGGTGGAGCAGCCTTCAATAAGGTCTTGCTCCCCTTGTGGCTATGTGAGGGAAATGCAGCTCCTTAAAATACTTATCACATATCAAGAGTATGAACGCGTCTAAACTAATAAAAACAAAAGTGACACCTTGACACAAAGACTAAAACTAGAATGGAAACAGGCCGCCAAAAACAGCTGTAGTAGCAAACGTGATAAACCTGCCTTAACCGACGTTAGAGCATCGTGTGCGCTTGAAGGAAGAACCATGAATTCGACCGGATGTAGGATTCGTAAGCTGTGGAAGACCGCCTTCCCAGCCGTTTGATAGACGCGACCGGCAACCCTTGTTCAGCGGCTGTGGTTGCCGCTCCAATCCGGAAGGAGTGGCCAATGTAGGGGGGAGATAGTGGGCCGCACCCTTCTACCACCGTCGCGAGATTGACTCTGAACCACCCTTTAGTCATTGGCAGGCCGCAAATAAACAGGTGATTCGGGGACGTGCGTTGCCGAAGCTTGAGATAAAGGAACATGGAAGCGTAAGGACAGAGAGTTGTTGATTCTTGAAATGATAATAGTAACAGCTGCTCCTAGGCTATCGCTTTTAGATGAAAAATGCCTCGCAGAGAAGGTGACATCAGCGAAAATCAGGCCCTGTGTAGGGGAAAAAGTCTGAGTAGGAGACGTGTACGCATAAACCCAACACATAAACCCGAGAACGCATAAACCCGTAAAACGCATGAACCCGTAGAACGCATGACCCGTAGAACACATGAAGCCGTAGAACACATGAACCCGTAGAACGCTGTGAGAAACACTGACTCGAGTAATATGTTAAAATAAGGATGAAAACTCCCAGAGAGAGCACACTAATCTATTCAAAATATCGAGTGAGTTGGAGTGGCCAACACGCATAAATAATTGTAATACACCAAAATTGTTAACTGACATACATGGCTAAACAAGCAAATGAAAAATTAAATACCCCGTGTAGGGGAAAAGTCTGAGTAGGAGACGTGGACGCATGAACCCGAGAACGCATGAACCCGTAGAACTGTGAGAAAACACCGTCTCGAGTAATATGTTAAAATAAGGATGAAATCTCCCAGCTCTGAGAGAGCACACTAATCTTTTTGAAATATCGAGCGAGTTGGAGTGGCCTACACGCGTAAATAATTGTAATAGGCCTACACCAACATTGTTAACCGTCATACGTAGCTAAACGAGCAAATGAAAAATTAAATACCAACGCGACTGAAGCTATTAACAATAAGACTATAAATAATCATATAAAATGATACCATAATGTACCTGTTCTTTGTCTTTGGATCTTTTGAATAAATAAGGATATGTGAATCGCATTGCGAGCAGAGGAACGTGAGAGTTAGTGAGCAGCAGCTGAACCAATCTAAAAGGCCCTTAGTCAATAAAAACCTTTTAGTAATAATCAGTTACCACAGTGCCTAAAACCCATCAACTTCATTCATGTTAAAGTGAAGGGAAAAACCTCAGACACAAGGAGTTAACCAAACAGTGCACGGTATAAAGATAATTATGAACCTTTGATTGCGAACGTAGAGTTCTGTGTTGTACCACACCGACGTGTGCAACGAACTCAACGAATTCAACCGGATGTAAAATCTGTATGCTGTGGAAGACCACCTTCCCAGCCGTTTTGACGCTGCTTTGTTATCGCAAAACATGGTTAGACGTTAACACCGCCATGCTTTGCCCCACAGAACGCTAGCTGCTGCGATAGGGTAAAGCTCGAACAGTGCAGACGACTCTGACCCGAGGGTGAACGTACCAGCTTAGACTGGCCATCCCTCAGCAAACCATTGCCCTTGGAAGAAACCCCCTAACCCAACCGAGGGAGCCGCATCCTGAAGCTGGACTGGTAGAGCTGCGAGAGAAAATACGCTGCGGGGGATAACGCGGGGACTGCAGTAGCCATGGTAGCAGGGCACGTGCAAGGTGCGTAGCCTGTGAAGGCGGAGGAAGCCGAGCCTGATGGTTGCTGGAAGTAGAAAGGCGCCGTGGCGACCGACGACAGCGGGTTGGGGCCTGGACCCGTCCGGGAGTTCCGCATGGCGTTTCGACGGCGTCCATCCTGGCGCCAATGCTTTGCACCAACTCGGCGAGGGTTTGTAGAACCGGGCGGATGTCCGTGTTGGGAACTTGTTGGTGGTGTTGTTGAGGATACCGGGGACCGAAAAGAACGGCTTTCTTCGCTCGCTTGCCGGGACCAGAAGTAGTAGGCCGACCAGCACGAATCCGAAGTTATAACCTCTTGGTGTGTATTAACCGACGTAGCAACTAAGCGACGAGATATGCGAGATAATCAGAAGCACAGTAAAGCAGCAGCATGCGTCGAACGAAGACCTGAGCAGCAAAGACATATGTTAGACTACTCTTTATAGAGCAGGTGTAGGCAGGTGATTGGTAGCTGGTGATTGGTGATTGGCGGCCAGCCGCGCGTGATTTGAGTCCTCCTGGTAGAACTACCAGCAAGCTTAACATATCTGTGGAACACATGGAAAATTTCCTCAACATCACGTTGGCCTGTGCATATATTTTACACCATTGACGACGAATGTCACCGTCATCCATGAGATCATCTGAGAAGACATGTCCTAGATATTTTAATTCCCTGCATATTTCTAAGAGGCCATCTGCGAGGTGGAAAGCAGGAAAAGAGGATTTTTTGTCCTCTCTAGATCTCACAACAACAACCTTACTCTTTTTGGAATTATAGTTGATGTCGAATTCTCTTCCATATTGTGTGCATATCCTCAACAGCTCTTGTAACCCAGCAGAATATGGACAAAGTAAAACCAGGTCATCAGCATACATGAGATGATTCACAACTTGATCACCCACAATACATCCTGTTGTACATTCATTTATCTGACTTGAAAGGTCATCAATATATACATTAAAAAGAATAGGGGATAATATTCCTCCTTGACGGACCCCATTCGCCACATGAAAAGGATCAGAAACAGTATTATCCCATTTGACCTGGAATGTTTGCTGAGCATACCAATACATTAGAATTCTGACAATATATTTAGGAACATCTCTCATGAGTAGTTTTTCAAATAGTTTTGCATGGTTGATTCTATCGAATGCCTTAGAGGCATCAATAAAACAGAGAAACATAGAGGTGTTTTGGCGTTGATACTTAGCGACAATCTCCTTTAAAGCATAAATGCATAAGTCAGTACTATGTTTTGTCTTGAACCCAAATTGATTGTCTGTAGTTAATACATACATTTCGATCCTATTTAAAATATTTTTTTCCAGCACCTTAGACAGGGTACTGGCAAGGGCAATTGGCCTATAATTGTCCATGCTGTTTAATTTGCCAGCCTTCTCCTTAAGCACAGGAACCAGCAAAACAGACAAGATGGAATCAGGGAGAACTCCATGATACCAGAGAAACACATGGCTAACAGTGGAGAGAGCCTATAGCTGGCATGCTTAAGATGCTCTGCAGCAATACCATCTGTACCACATGTTTTGTTGTTATCAAGCATCTCAATAGCATGTGCCACCTCCGCTGGCCTTACTGTAACATTAGTGTCCAAATCAGCATTATTAACAGCAGCAACATTACTCTTGACACAGTTGAACAGCTTGATATAATGCTCACGCCATCATTTTGCAATATTATCTGAACCAGAGATACCTTCAATGTCGTACGGTAAAGACGTTTTATGGTTATTCATCACTTTGATTGCTTTCCAAAAGTCAACATAGTTGTTCTTTTGTAGATTCCTAGCAAGCAAGTCCGCTCTAATAGTATTCTCTTTTGTCTTAATATGACGAAGAGCATATTTATATCTGGCATTAGTTTGTTTTTTACACTCAAACACATCACCCTGTCTTGGCCTTCCTGCATCAATCCAAAGTTTAAAGGCTTCCCTTGCTGCAGCATGGTGTTCAGACACATACTCCTTCCACCCAGGTTTGATGTTAACCACCTTCTTATGACTGCAGAAAGACCTAGAAGAGGCATTTAAAACTTTGGTAATGTTATCATATAAATCACAAATGTCAGCAGCATGCTGTGTGTCAGCACAGTTCATGTTAAGACACATAATGGCATCCCTCGGCAATACAACATGATTTAGTAGGCTGTCAGTTAAGCCAGTATATCTATCAATGTCCTCTTTAGATAGATTAGCCCAGTTTAATTTCACTGAGTTGCCTGAATTCCCAGTATCCACCAGGAGGGGCACAGTGTCAACATTTAACAACATAGCTATAGGTATGTGGTCAGAGGTAGCCAGACCACAGCAAATCTCCATATTTACTAGAGAGGCATGAGCATCTGCTGTGCACAGACAGTGGTCAAGCCAGGAGGTTGTGTGCCATGCCTCACTTACATAGGTACAACTATTATCCGGTAAGAATACTTTACTAGATAAGATACGTTTATTGTCATTACAAAAATGTACCAGATGTTTTGCAAAAAGAGAATTGCTATCTGATAAATCAGCATTAAAATCCCCATAGACATACACACAAGTAGAATCATTGTCCTCAATGAAGGAGTGGATAAAAGCTAGTCTGTTAAAAAATTCATCCTCAGCCTCATATGATTCACATGGTGTATATATATTTAAAATGGTAATCCTCTTGCCATTAAAGCATACTTCTAACCCTATGGCCCAATCAACATTTAATCTAATCACTTTCACCATTGGGTCATATCTACGGTTCCAAAGGATGGCCACTCCACCTGCTATTCTACCATTAACTATTTTCATGCTTAGATCAGTAGAGGATTCCCCAGCACCATGAAAATCCTTGTGTATTGTATTTAACTTGTCTAAATCCTGTTTGGCAAGCCAGGTCTCTTGGAGACACAGAATATCACACTCATTCAACAATTTATCAACAACAAAGCGTCTTGATTTATCTGTAGCAGTGTGTCCCACACGTAGACCCGTACGATACAATCCGCATATTGTTCTTCATTACGGGATATTGCTCGGGCGCACGAGTCACATCAGCATTCGCTTGTTAGCTGGCTGACAGCAGAAAGGGACTCCCCATCACAAACCACAGGCTGTGGCGCAGGTAACTGGTAGCGTGGATTAGTTTCCAATCGAACCGCCCCCCCACCAGCGACTTTAGCCCGGCGTGGCTCAAAATACCGGCGAACAAAAGCACCAGCCGGCCACAGATGAGGATCATTATACATCTCCGCTACATTGTCACATTCAGCAGTGACACAAAAAGAGCTGAATCTACTTAAAGTTGTTTCGATTTTGCGACATTTCACTTCCCGATGAAGTTTATCTTTCAAATAGAGGTAAGAGGATGTTGTTAGCAGATAGTCGGGGAGATCTGTGAGGTTTGGCTTCAAGCTCTGGGTGGACATCTCAGAGTGGACATCTCTGCGTGGAAATCTCTGGGGGGACATCTCTGGGTAGGCCTCTTGTTGTTTTGTCTTGTATCATTATTGTATGATGTATCCCTTGTGGACCTGTGTTACAGCCTCTCCTTCATGCAGCTCATTACAGAAGTGCCACAGACACCCAAACCAGGAATGTGTCCTGAGGTTTTTTCTGAACCATGACCAGAATGGAGCGGATAGGGAGGAGATGGAGAGGGGAGGCTGCCAGAGAAATGCTGCAAGAGATGGGGAGATAACAGGATTTTAATACACCAGGTTATTGGTGGGTGGGTAACAGACATCCAATCGACGTCTAGCACACAAAAGCACCTTTATAGAACTCTCCCTTCATATGTATTTGCTTTGTTTTATTCTTGTTGTAAATGTTTTGTTATCTATATTTAATTTCCTGTACTTGCTGCAAACCAATAACAATGTGTGTCTTTGGAATTAGATGTTAAAATTCACAGCAGATAAGTGCTATATCCAACCCGGCATCACTCGATATCGTACACATGGTCACGAAAATTAATCTTTTGAATTGTGTCACAGAGCAAGATTGTCAGACTTTTGCGTGTTCCACAAAACAAAATGTACCCATGCATTTAATTTGGGATATTGTTTTTTTTTGTGGTGTAAAAAATATAATTTAGCTCCATATTAATAATTATTAATTTTGCTCCATATCGTTGTGCCTCACCCAGCAGCTCGTTTGTAAGATTTTGATAGCTAGGGTGCAGGTTCTTCCCAGACCTAGACCCTAGCCATCCAACATCCAAAAATCAGGCCTCTCTTTCAGAATGACAAACAGTTATGAGGGAAATGCACATTAACTTTTTGTTATCTCATAAGGGGCTTGGTTCCGGCTTCTTTTGACCATTTGACCCCGGATTTGAATCACGTGTCCACAGGCCAGCTGTGTCTACACACCCTAATGCACATTTTCAATCTCCATCCCACCAAATATTTTAACCCAATTTGCTCCACAGTTGCAGATCATGCCCCTTTTCCCGCCCTTTCTAAATGGATAGAGGAGCCAAAATATATGCACATATTTCCCGTTGTATCAGGAACGAACTACCGAAGATTTGGAGTTCTAGCCCTTACAGAAAAAAAGTTTTCCTCAATGGACAGCTTGCAGCCTGCAAGTCCTAGTGCAGTGGCGGCAACCTTCACTATCAAACGTGCCATTTCTGGTTCCTCCCATAAAATAAAATGTATCTGGAGCCACAAAAAATATTCAACCCCTAAAATTAAGATAACACAGCATCTAATGTTTTATATATAGTTATAATACATATAAAATAACTAAAAGCCTATAGTTTTTTGCATTTAGGGAACATGTGGGTGTAGGATGTGACCTTTATTTTAGTTGACAAAATATTAAAATGCTTTGTTTAGCAATTTTAGTGTCACAGCATCACCTTGATCTCCAAAATGTTGCTCTTAGAAATCTAAAAGCAAAATGGAGCCGCTGCAGAGGGATGGAAGAGCAACATTTCCACAGGTTGGTGACCTCTGACATCAGAATGTGGTGTAAAAGGCAGTTTTGGAGATAGCAAGGTCCTACCTTCCTGAAACCTTATTCTAGGGACCCCCACACCGAAACTTGGCCCGCTCGAACCCCGAGGGCAAGGAGGAGGGGGTCCGTCATATCTGGTTAGGGTTAGGGTCCGCCTTTTTTTCCCAGAGATCCACAATTTTCACAGAGCAATCCGAAGGTTCATCCTGGTTAAAGGTCTAATGGCAACTCATTTAGATACATTTCTAGCAACGGCTTGTGATTACAATGCTTGGAAATCAATGGAGCATTTGATGATGCTGTGAGCCTTTCCTCTAGAGCTGGAGCCCCTCCAATTTATAGCTATTTTAGCAAAGCCTATTGCTGTTATTCATATGAAAGAGACCAGACGTCTATCGTATTCACAGGTCATTCTAGGCTCCCATTAATGCAGATTTTTTTCATCTTTGTTTGACCTTTCAGGGAGAAATTAAATCACTTCCATCCCCACCAAATGTATAATTGTGAGAGTCCTTTAGGAGTGTAATGCACTTTCATATGAATAAATGAGTAAAACCAGCCCCACCCTTATATGCGACCATAACGGGGACCTGGCTGTCACTCACAATACACACTGAACATGAATAATAACCTCTCACACATGAGGGGTTCATTGCTCCGGCGGCACTCAGGGAGGCGCTGTTCTTTCTGCTAAAGAGCAAAACAATTTACGGCACCTCAGTTCCCACACTTAACGTTGTTATGGCAACGGGTGAGCTGTGGTTTGGAGCAGAGCTATTGTTTAGCGTAAAAGCCAGCTAAATTATTTACCTTTAAATTAGTTAATGACTGAAGTGCACTATTAAAGTGATACCGCCTCATCTAGGTGGCGGTATCACACACACACACACCAGTGGCGGCTGCTGGTCTTTTAAAGAGGGGAAGCTCATTTTTGGCCTACATCAAAATAGTTGTCAATTTATTGAACGAACTAACGAAACGATATTAATCTCGGAACAAGGAAATGCGGAAAGTATGTTAAACTGAAACAAGGAAATACAATAAATGTGTTAAATTAATAATGGAAGCAATTTCGCCAAGCAAATACCAAGAAATGTGTTGCAGTTTGTCATGAGACTTGAGACAAAATCCGCGATGGGACTGAACTCAGATAGTGAAGTGACTGTGTATATCTCAAAATAGCTGTCAATCAAAAAGTGATTCAGACTTTCGACTGATCCTCCAATCATAACGCGGAAGCCCAGCGTCCAGGCTAGCCCAGGCCAGCCCACTGCTCCATCCACCCCCAGAGACGCTGAGCGTCCGGGGGCGGGACAAATCTGGGCATTTATCCAATGACCGTCGAGTTTCGAGGCAATGAAAAAAACTGTTCCATGCAGTCTCGGGACTCTCTAAATCGACGCCACTTCGACCTGGGCGGGACTTTACGTCCTACGTCACTCGCTATGGGTTTGCATGTGTGCGCGCGCGAACTCTATGGAAGCATATATGTAGCAAAATTCAAATGGCAATGCAATTTGGAATTACATTATGCATTTGACAATTCATTATGCAATTTTATAATGTAATTTGTAAATACGTTATTCAAAGTGTATTTTAACATGCAAAGTGACAATGCAATCCTCAATTAAATTTGCAAAAGTTATAACAATACAAATAGAATAACATTTTGTCAAATTCTTTGAGTTCCTTGATACAAATTGAAAAGCTATAGCGTCCCCGTGATTGCAATCCACTTCGCCACGCTCCGTGTGTTGCGATATTCAAATGACATTTCAATCCGCAAAACGGAATCCAAAGAGGGAATCCAAAGAGGAATCCAAAAAGTAAATATGCAAAGTGGCAAACGTATCAGCCAATCAGCGTCTGGGCGGGAACTACGTCACTTGCTCGTAATTTCCTTGTTCACTTCTAGTTCGTATGTGTCAGGTCCATGGTCACCAATGGAGATTATTGATACGCTCCGAAGTTTGGCCGATGATGTGGAGAACAATCGTGTTGAAGACACAAATGCAGTAGATAGAGTGCGTGTTCTGGGAGATAGGATAGACGACTTATCCTCACTGGTACGTTTTGACGCCAGTGTGGTAAACACAAAGATTTCCCAAGTGCTACAGGCACTGGGTGCGAAAAATAGGGTCGGGAGACCCACCGTCTCCACCCACTCCTCACGTACAAAGCTCTCCACAACCTAGCCCCCAGCTACCTCTGGGACCTCCTCCAAGAATACACTCCCTCCCGCTCCCTCCGCTCAACCTCTGCTGGACTACTATGTATCCCCACATCACGACTCATTACGAATGGGTGCCCGCCTGCCCGGTCATTCAGCACCCAGGCTCTGGAACTCCCTCCCCCCACACATAAAACAGTCAGACACAATAGAAAGTGACGTAGTTCCCGCCCAGACGCTGATTGGCTGATACGTTTGCCACTTTGCATATTGACTTTTTGGATTCCTCTTTGGATTCCTCTTTGGATTCCGTTTTGGATTCCGTTTTGCGGATTGAAATGTCATTTGAATATCGCAACACACGGAGCGTGGCGAAGTGGATTGCAATCACGGGGACGCTATAGCTTTTCAATTTGAATAAAGGAACTCAAAGAATTTGACAAAATGTTATTGTATTTTTATTGTTATAACTTTTGCAAATTTAATTGAGGATTGCATTGTCACTTTGCATATTAAAATACACTTTGAATAACGTATTTACAAATTACATTATGAAATTGCATAATGCATTGTCAATTGCATAACGTAATTACTTATTGAATTGCAAATTGCATTGCCATTTGAATTTTGCTACATATATGCTTCCATAGAACTCCCTTGCACTACAGATTACGAGCGTCAGTGTCGTACGCGATGGAGGGTGGGTGACATTCCTACAGTCTGTGATGATAGGCTATATTTCTACAAATGACTTACTATTACTAGCGATTAACATGACGAAACAACACGAACTAAGCTAACATTAGACTATAGCCATACCAGATAACGCCATACCAGCTAACCAGTGGTTAATTTGAGCCGGATCCTGCCGGAACAAGATCCGGGACCTCTTAATTTTGGCCTCCCTGTGTTCCGGTACTTATTTGGGCAGATCCGGTACCTCTCATATAAAAAATAAAAAATAAAAAAATTGTTAAAATAATAATATGCATACATAAATTTACAGAACAAATCCTAAGAATTTCATGTTGTTTATTAAGATTTAACGTCATTTGAAAATGTCGGAGATCTGTTGACGCACTGAAAGGAGCGGGGCAACATTTACCACGCCCGGCAGTTTTGAAATTCGCCACATCTGAGGAGCAAGCAGCGAGGAAAAAACGATGCATGAACACATGCATGTGCGCCACGCACAAGTTAATAGAAATTACGATAAATTAAATATCACAGAGCAGGATTGTGAACGTTTACAATTTCTCTTGTCAATTTACAATCGGCAAAATGTGCCAGCGTTGGCCGACTAACTCTTTTTCATTAGGATATTGAACCTCCGCGCCTCCTCTTTGCAACGGAATTTGTTTAAGATATAAAAACATTTGATTGAACATACACACATTAAAACAGATATTTTAGTTTTTAAATAAATCGTTGGAAACTAAAATTCATGTTTCCCACAGTGTGCCTCTCTGGCATTGAGCGGGTCTTCAGGATCGCACTCTGCACAACCCAGTAGTTGAAAAAGTCACGGTCAAGCACGACTCCGTAACCGACGCTTTCCAAGCATCGTGGTGATGGCAACATTCTCCGCTAAGGACAGGATCTCACGGAGGGAGGCTGCTGCTTCGCTGTACATTTTCTCCAGCCGCACAGTCCTAGTTTGGCGACATGGCACTGCGTAATCTGACTCGAGAAATGCGATCAGATCGCGGAAGACTAACACGTCACATCTCTGGAAAAGACTGCCGTATTTAAAATAGCATGCATATGCATCAGTTATATTCTCAATTTAATTTACAGAGCAATCCCAGCAAAGTATTTAGGTAAACTCTATAAGAGACTAGGATTAGTGTGCGTCTGAAAGGGGGGGGGGGGGGGCATGCCATCACGATGGTGGCCCTCCATCCTGATGTCAGTCAGCCATCACGACGGACGATGACATCGTTCATCGGCACAACCCTAGTAGGCAGTGTATTTTTTTTTGTTCCATTACCTCTAACCCCCGTACTAAGTCGCCGGATCCACCCCCCCTCTGCGTTCCGGGACCTCCCACTTTACAAATTAAGCACTGCAGCTAACCCTAACTATTTCTATTAAACTCTGAACCATTTTGCAACAGGCAACTGTGTGTTGGTGCGTCTTATTGCTTCCCACGTCTGCGTCTGCATCTTTCCCACTCCTGGCTAATAGTTTCAGCTTTTGTACTGTATATCAGAAATGATCACCCTGTACCACACTGCTGACTTGTTGATGTTTTGTGAGCACTCACGCATTTCTCTAGGTATCTTAAGTTTCCTACTGGAGTCATCAAAACTTTAAACTTTGTTATTGTAAGAAATATTGTGTTGCAAAAACACTTTGTGTCTTACCCTTAGCGTTACCCTAACCTTAACCCCAGTAACATTTCTTCATCATAAACTACAAGTTACGCAAAATGGCATACAAACATCCAGTCCAATATGAATGAAAAAAGCTAGCTTCATTAAGGAATCGAACCCCTTATCCCCGTGTTAATGAGTTGTTCTCTGACCACTAACCCATCAGGTCTTAGTACATGCGATTCAAGAGTTAACCACTTGACAATCTTTAAACTTCGGTTGCCTAGAAATTGTAAAGACAGTGATGTGTGTACATTGTTCGAGTATCCGTCACTCGCGATGTGTGTGCAGTCCAAAATGAAAGAAAAAACCTTGCATCACTAGGGAATCGAACCCCAATCATCAGTTGGTCGTTGGTAACTGTAAACAAAGAGATCGCATTTTGTTTAACTGCTAACTAATAAACGGGTTTATGCGTTCACTAAACAAAGATTATGGAAATAAAAGACCACTTTTCCATCAGAAAAATCATCAGAACCGTTATTACCAACCCATAGACACTAAAGCCAAAACCTTTCTCACATGCACACCCATCGCGAGTGACGGCTATGCGCACACATGCACACCCATAGCGAGTGACGTAGGACGTAAAGTCCCGCCCAGGTCGAAGTGGCGTCGATTTAGAGAGTCCCATGCAGTCTCATTGAAGTGAATGGACGCTCGGCTTCTACGGTCTAATGCATTGACATTACGGGAATGTATGAGAAGTTAACAAAATCGAGTCAGTCTTGGATAAGATTCTTATCGAACTCGTCTTCGACATGAAATTTCATAGCAACATCGGCTCGCGACACTGAGGCATCGACGCAGACTTTCAATCACACACACATACACACACACACAAACACACACAGCACCCCAGTTTAAGAGCGAGCCGGTGCCTGATTAAAAGTAGCCTAATAGAGGGTGAAAAAAGACCAATCTGGCAACACTGCCTGAACGTCCTTTAAAATTAGCCCAATCTGGCGGGCAAAACTGCCCAATCTGGCAACAATGCTGAACGTCTTCACGCTCCAGCGTCAACGTAAATCAGGGAGACCAACTGAAAACGAAGCCGGTATGAAACTGAAACTGTGATTCTGAATAAAGTTTAAATGATATCGAAATACTGTTTGGATTATATTGAAGATAATAGTGTGTAGATTTGTTAAATGGTTTGAACGAAGGTAAAAGGTTGAAAAATGATTGAGTTACGATGTCTTAATAAGTAGGTGTGTCAGAATGGCCAACCCAGTCTCAAGGAAATACGTGACATTGTCACGTCATTTAATCTATTGATCGTTTGCAACCACGTGATCAAAATGACCTAAAAAGTGCTTACGTCACGACGGCGGCCATCTTGGTAGGAAAACAAGCCATCAAAATGGCAAACTTGCTGCACAGTGGTATTCCCGACCTACAGTTGCTCGGGAGGAGACAAACCTCTCCTCAGATGATGATGAATCTGGACAGTGGTGCTACTGCCAGACATACATTGAAGGCATTGAACTTGTCATGTGTGGTTTTGACGCATGTAGAGTAAAATGGTTTCACTTGAAGTGTGTCAAACTTGGTAAAGCACCAGAGGGAGAATGGCTTTGCCCTGACTGCTATACCAATAAGTAGTTTTTTTAATAAATGATTTTTAAAAGAAAATTGAGACATTTTTGTTGCATCTGGTAAAATCTTTATATCATTTGATATCAATACAAAGAGTTAAAGGGAAACTTCACCCATTTCCATTAAGCTTTGTATCGTTAGAAACCCACTCATATTTTTGAATGGTCGTGCATCATTCCCTTATTTTCTGGAGAGACTGGAGAGATCCGTATCGATCTCCAACACTTCCTGTTTAAGATGACGCTATATGACGATTTTTGCGTAGAAGTAAATAGGAAGTGTAAGAGGGGAGGATTCTCGTAAGACTACAAGCACCACCCCCTACACAAGCACCAGTCCCACCCCCCTCTAGGGGGTGGGACCCACTGACGCTACAGACCTATTACCGTGCGTTCACACCAAACGCGACGGGGCGACAAGATCCCATACAAAGTGAACGTAGAGACGCGTATCGGGCGAATTTTTCGCGAGAGAAAACCGGCGACAAGTTTTGATTTGTCGCGCCACACTTTTGCCGTGCACCGGCGAGCGCGTTCATGAGAATTTGTTGCGCGAAAAATTAGCTGAAGTTCAAATATTTGAACTTTGACGCAGTGTTAATTTTGTCAGCTATTTTAGATTTAGTCTTAGTCTTTTGACGAAAATGCATGTTATATTTAGTCACATTTTAGTCATTGTTTTCCTTAGTAGTTTTAGGCCCAATCTCAATACTTCCCCTTACCCCTTATCTTCCCCCTTACCCTTGAAG
This sequence comes from Gadus macrocephalus, assembly GCF_031168955.1. Classification (NCBI taxonomy): domain Eukaryota; kingdom Metazoa; phylum Chordata; class Actinopteri; order Gadiformes; family Gadidae; genus Gadus; species Gadus macrocephalus. Next base: position 23,978,942 of record NC_082396.1, read on the forward strand.
TTGCGCGTTCATGTGAGAGCTAGTGGTGTCTCAATACCCAATTTGATCAAGATTAAGGGATAAGATTGAGTGCTATGTACCCCTTATTTTTAAGATGATTTGAGAGCTCACTTGCTCCTCCAAGGGCTATCCCAGAGCACATAGCGAAACCGGGAATTTTCAAAAAAACATGGCTGCTTGATGCGAGGAATATTTTACAGCTATCTACACAACTTTTTATATGTTTATAATGACTCGGTTTGATCTGAAATGTGCTACACGAACGATGCATAGTATTGTAGGTCTTAACTGAAGCTTTCAAACGGTAGTTTTAGGATACAATTAGCGCGTATACCACCACTCCATTGGCTTATATGGTAGCTTGCCAGCTAGATGCTAGGCCTGCTGCAGCGGATTCGAATTGTATCCGAATCCGTTCGGTTCGTTTACCACAGTTCGGAGCATTCTGGAGATCCGCGGATTTCGGTTTCATGAAGGCATTGCCTTATGTAGCGTATTTTGCCTACTGTAGCCTACGTCCGATACAAAAGGGTGTTTAGGACCCAGCGGAATGCATTCTCTCCAGTGCTGCCCGAGCCAATGAGACTTTTCCCGCCCCTCCCTTCAGCCTGTCAGCGTTCAAAAAAAACTGGGCTTTAAACTTCGTTGCGCTCGTCGCCAGAGTTCTAAGCCTCGTCGGCCGTTACATGTTACACTCAGTGCACCATGTTTTCAAATGCATTTAGGGGAACATTTATTGCACAAAAAAGCCTTGCAAGTTGTCTGATTGCAGTCAATTAACACATTGCAAATAGCCTGTGGGTCTCATTCATTTTTGTGTTTCTCCCCCAAACCCTCCGTCAAAAAAAAGTCTGCCTTTTTACTATCACGGACATGATCCGAACCGTATCCGAAACCGAGGCCCAAAACGGTTATCTGAACCGAACCGTGGACACACTGATCCGTTTCACCACTATGCTACACACACCCTCAACTCTTCAACGATGGCGGCAGCATCTAAGATATATATATATATATATATCGCTCTTCTTCTCTGGCTTCTATTGGCGTTTCGGCGCTCTGGTGACGGGGCAGCCAGCTGGCGACGATGAATGATGACGTACCCGAAACCGAGTGGCGTCTCATTTCATAGGGGAAAGATCTCAGCCCTTGGCCCTTACACTTGCAAGTGCTAGGGTTAAGACAAAGACAAAGACAAAGCAAAAGGGGCAAGGGGAAGAATCGAGATTCGGCCTTAGTCTAGTTTTAGTCGACGAAAAGTCCTTACATTTTAGTCAGCTTTTAGTCATTACTTTTAGTCAGAATGTTTTCTCTTTTTAAACTAGTTCAATTAGGCCAACCCTATATATATGGACACCTGCTAAGTTGTTCCACTCAAATAGAGTACTAAAGCGAAAACGTTACGTTGTCCTGGCAACCGGATTTTCAGTTCTAAACAACCGAACGAGAGATAGCGTTCTCCATTGCTTCCATGTGTTGTTTCTTTCAAAATTAAAATAAATCAATTTCAAGAGGTGAAAATCACTACCAATCGAAAAATGTCGAGGCGTTCATGTATTCCCCTGGGGTATTAAAAGGAAAAGTTTGTAAACGTTAGTTCAGTTTAGTTTTTTTTTTAATATGAAGACGATCTATTCTCAATATTACTTACATCATTGGTAAAGCAAACTCACAAATCAATTCGCAAAAAGATTGTTCCTTTTCTATAAAAGGTTTGTGTGGCATAGGATTTCCCCTTGTTATTTGGTTTGTGTAGAACCGAAAATCTGTTGCTATCGAAACGTGACGTCACACTTTAGTACTCTTGTCTGTTCAGCCTTCAAAACGATAGCTTGTAAATTGTGAAAAATGCATTAAACTGTAATCAGAAAACGCGGTTATATGCTATAAACCCTATAGTATCTTGGGTATAAAGGCTGGGACGAATTTCAAAGTCCACCTTATGTTGAAGTATAGACCGTGGCGATTCCACTTGAAACGAATGGCGCGGTGATTTTCTTCAAAACGAGAGCCGGTAAATTGTGAAAAATGAATTAAACTGTAATCAGACAACGCGGTTATATGCTATAGACCCTAGTATCTGTGGAATAAAAGCTGGGAAGAATTTCGAATCATAAATATGTACAATGCATAACGTTAGCTCATAGCTGAGTGGACTATACCTCCCGTTGCCAAGTCGTAGCTAAGGTCCGTCCTATTTACGGGAGGAGAGAACAGTTGCATAAGAACCTTACGGGAGTGTACTGATTGGAAAATATCGTGCATTTTGAATGTCCAAATAGCACACCACTAACATTTTCGTCCTGTCTCGTCTCGTCAACGAAAACAAAATTACATTTCGTCATAGTTTTTATTATCAAAGATCTATTTTTAGCTCGTCAACGTCTCGTCTTAGTCACGGAAAAAAGGTTGTTGACGAACATTTTTCGTCATATTTTTTCACGCAAATTTCGCGTGATGACAGCCAATCAGCGTTCAACAGCGTGGCCACTGAGTCACATGTGTAACATAACAGCCAATCAGCATTCAACCGTCAAACTCAGCGCAGTGCAGTCCGGGGTGAACTGCAGCATGGAGGAGAAAGTGAATGTTACCGTTTGCGACTCCCGGAGCTCTATATATAATATAATAGTACATAATATAGTATTTGTATATATAATATCACGGCCAAAAGCTCTGTTCGCCTCCGGATGGCCGTAGAGCGGGGAGCTCTCCTAGGGATTGGGCTTCTCGGGGTTTGTTTACCGGCGTTGCTATGTTTCCGGTCTTGTGTGTTCCAATGGTTTATTAGGTAGGCCTATCTAATAAATCTCTGTCTATTCAATACTTCATTCACTGCCTCTTGCGTAGTCATTACAATATTATGAATATACTGGATCGGGTCCTCCAACGTCTCCCCCTCTTCCACAAAAGGTACAGACATGCAATGGTGGTTATCTTGTTGTGGCGCGACAAATTCGACAAAACTTGCACAGCGACAGATTATGATGTGTGGCGCGACAAAAGTTCGGCGACAACGCGAACGGGCAAAAATTTTTGTGTGTGGTGTGAACACATTCGACTACATATAGGACCCAATTTCAATATATATTCATGCCTCCACCGGTGAAATGCTCCTTTAACAAAGCATGACTTTTGGTCACCTACTAACCACAGATTCCATCATTTCAGTTTTTTGAAAATCACATTGAAAGTTTATTTCCAAATTGAGTTATTTCCCAAAAAGAGTTGAATCAACAATCATATTTAAAAAGTGTGTTCAGTATGATTTTAATCAAATGGAACAATGGAATCTGAGAGATTGGTCCGAATATAAGACAGCCTTTTTTCCCCTCAAAATAGGTCCGAAAAAGTCGGGTCGTCTTATATTCGGGGTCTAGTATTCAGAGCGCAGTTTCTCTTCTTCGCCTCTCCCTTTAAATGTCAATACACATTCACGGCCGCAGGTGGCGCCAGAAATTGGTTCCGGGAAGAAGTAGTCCAGCGTCCTTAACAACCAGACCGTTACCGGTGTTTAAAGACAGGCTGACCATTTAGAGACAAGTGGCTCAAAAGTGGGTCAGGTCAATCAACAACAGCGGAGGAGCTATGATGCCAATTTTAAAATAATGGTCGTCAATGAGGCAGAGTAAAGTAACAACTGCCAAACTGCCAAGAAGTTCGGGGTCACGGAGTCTAACGTAAGAAGATGACGAGCACCAAAACAACGTCTCAAAGATGCCAACAGTCAGCGCAAATCCTACCATGGTCCTCAAAGTGGTCGTTTCAGTGAAGTTGACCGGAGAGTTTTTGAATACGTCAGAGAAAACGCGCTTTGGGAGGAGCCGGTGGAAGCGGAGCAGCTGGGGAGCGATGACAGCGAGACCGAACACAGCGGGACAGAGGACGTGTGTGAGGATAGAGAGACATCGGAGGAGAAGTTTGGCGAATTTTAGTTAAGTTTAGTTAAATATGTGGCCTGTATTTTCTCTGTTATTTAAAAATGTTCACAATGTTGCTTGATTATTTCTTGATATTAATTTTGAATCATACTGTACATATTTTGCCTTGAAAGTGCTGTGGCCTTTACTGGCATTATTATTATTGTCATTAATATAACAAGTGTTTAATTCACCTTGTTTTTAATCTAGTTATTTTAAAATAAAATGATGTTCTTTGTTCTGCAAATCTGGGGCCGTATTCACAAAGCATTTTATCTTACCGCTAGGAGTGCTCCTAACTATCGCCAAAACATTTTACGTGGGAGTTTTTTCTTAAAAGTTATTCACAAAGCCGCTGAGACCTACTCTTACTAAGGATAAATCACAAGGAGTGAACTAAGAGTGACGCGCCGTTGCTATGGATTACGTAAATTCTCGTGCACGAGTTTAGAAGCAGTCAGTTCGGTGATTGGTTGTTCAGACGAGCCCACTGAATCACCGAAAAACAAGGAAATAGCCTAGGCTAGAAATGAATCCCTATTAAGTAGTTATAGTGCAGTGAGCAGAATACACGCATGATGACAATTTTGTGCAGACCACGATAATGACGTTGTAGCCTGCACGTTCAAGAGAGAGAGAGAAAGCAAACAATAAAAATACGTAACATTTAAAAGAAAATAAATGTTATGAACTACACAAGTGTTGACTGATTTGCGCCAAGGTGTTTACCTAAAATGTGTTTTCAAAGTGATCCCTAAATGCCAGTCCACTCGGTTCCACACGGCCAAATTCATTGTCATGTTGATCGCCATCATCATCATCATCATCGTCTGGCTGTGGAATGTTCCTCCGCTTGCAGAGGTTGTGTAGAATGGCACATAGCCTACAGTAATGACTGTGCTTGCCCTCTCTGGGGTGAGGCGTATTTCGCCGTGGAGGACATGAACCGACGTTTCATCTGCCCAATTCCTCTCTCCACAACATTTCGTGTATGTTTGTGTGCTCTAGCATATATGGAAGAAATCAGTAAACAATAATAAATATGGATTCAACAAATAAAAGGCGTCAAAGAGCCAATACGATGTGTTTTACACATAGGACTAAGCGTAATATGCGTAATCACTTACATGTTATACTTTAACTGCGCTCCCGGTTGTGGATTGAAGGTGTCTAGAGCCACGTCTTGCATTGATAGTCACTGTCTCCCAGCAAGTGACACCCAACTGGTACATCTCAAAAAGCTGCCTCAGACCGCTCTCCATTAAAATGCGCGAATCATGGGTAGCTGAAGATCCAGGCCACTTTGCAACAACATCCAGTAGGCTATGTTAAAATTTGCATCAAAACCAACCTGCGTGTTGATGGAATGCACTTTTTTCCTATTGACGAACACGTCCTCGTCTTTTGATGGCGCAATTATTTTTATGTGCGTCCCGTCAATAGCACCGACCACACCGGGCATGCCTGCAATTGCCATGAAGTTGGCTTGGATCCTGTGTACCGTATTTTCCGGACTATACGTCGCTCCCGAGTATTAGTCGCATCAGTCAAAAAATGCTCCATGACGAGGAAAAAAACATGTATACGTCGCATCGGTGTATAAGTCGCATTTATTTTTAAACATTTAAACAAGAGTTTCCTCGGCTTTTCGCCAGTCCCGGACAAGTTTTTCACTCACCCCAAACTTTCTTTCTGTTGCTCGATTGCCGTTTTCGGCTGCATACTTTATAATCTGCAGTTTAAATTGTGCAGTATAGCTTTTTCTTTTTGGCGGCATTTTATTTTGTGTTCTCTTTTGTTTTGTCTACGGTCTAGTTTATATATAATTTATTCGGTGGTGCAGTAGGCTTGCAGCGTTCAGTTGTAGGCCTAATGAATGACGGTGCCATCTTGCGGCCGAAGATTATGTACGCACAATTTTGGCATATAAGTCGCTTCGAAATATAAGTCGCAGGGCAAGCCAAACTACAAAAAAAACGCGACTTATAGTCCGGAAAATACGGTAATTGTTGAATGTCCAAAGGAAAGTTTATGGCACGGCTGACTGATGGTTGCGATATTTTTAAATCGTCGGCATTGAAAAGTTGCATTTCACCTGTTGCTAAATAACATAGTGTGGCCAAACATTTTATTTCGGGACTAATCGGATTATTCCTGTTAGTCGGGGATGTTATTGCATTGCGATTAACTCCACAACAAGTTTAATACCCTAACATTTCGTCTCGCAGGCATTTACGATTATTTGTGAATAGGTCTTACTGAGTTAGGAGTCCTCTTGAGGACTTTTAAGCTCTCCTAGACTTAGGTGCTACTTTTAGTCCTAAAATACTTTTGCTCTTAGTGAAAAAAGTTAGGAGTCCTAAATTTAAGAGTGACACGCCCATTATTTTTAGGAGTTACTCCTAAATTCGCCAGTTAGGACCTACTTTTAGCCCTAAAATCCTTTGTGAATACGGCCCCTGGTCTGCAAATCGTTGCGTTGAAAAACGGGGGGTCATCTTATAATCAGGGTCGTCTTATATTCGGACCAATACAGTAAGTGCACAGCACACTCTTACAATTTTATCTATCGGTGCTAGTCTGTCACCTGTCTTCGCAAAATGTATTTCGGTCGAACCAGTCCAATTACTCTTTCCACATGAATACGAACATTAGCAATTTTCCGAGTGTGCTCAATTTCCAAGGCAGTTTTTTTTTTCCTCTCGTGAATGCTGGAATGTGGAGCCGGGCTTGGTAATAGCCAACACTGTCGGCAATGTCAAAACCGCGGTCAGCTAATACTATATCACCTGGTAATAGCTTCTGTAAAATGTCACAATTTTCAGTAAGGTACTTGTCACTGACCCTACCACCCCATGCCCTGGAAATAAAAGAGGTTACGCCTTGTGGAGTTACACCAATTACATTTTTTACAGTATTGTGGTGCTTGTAGTTAGACCATGTCATAGCTCTTGCTATTTAACTAGAAGGCCTTTCAATAAAAAATTCAAAACAGTATAATAACAACCACTTTCTTTCCGAAATTTTGTTGAAGAACTATTGGCATAGTCTTCTGTAGTTCTTCTTGCTCTGGCCAATTGATCAAGAAATTAAGCCTCCCACTCAGCGTTCACGATAAGACTTTTTCTTGGGCGGACAAATGTCAGACACTATTCCAGAATATCGGACATTTGGAATATCTTCCGGACGTTATTCACTAATAATTAAATAATCACCAAAAGTCCACATTTAAACGACAAACGACACAAACTAAGTTGCTTCAATAAATGCCATTTATTAAATTAGTCTAGGCAAAAATACATAACAGCCATTGTCGGCAAAAATGGTAAACGGGTAAAAAAATAATTCATTCGATAATTGAAATTCTTGCAGGCTACTTTTGGCGCAACTTCATGGCATGGAATTGCTCCGCTGCTCGCGAAAAGTTGAAGTCTTTCAACCCCGGCCCAAGGCTCGATATGCGCATCAGCCTCATCTTTTCCCCAGCTAGGCGGTTTCTGATAGATGTTTTAATCCTGTTATGGAGATAAAAGGCTCGTTCCGCAGGAACACTGGACACGGGGATTGTACTGGCGATTTTTGGCCAGCTTTGCCCAGTCGGGAAAGATTTGTGCGTTCACACCAAACGCGACGGGGCGACAAGATCCCATACAAAGTGAACGTAGAGACGCGTATCGGGCGAATTCTTCGCGAAAGAAAACCGGAGACAAGTTTGGATTTGTCGCGCCACACTTTCGCCGTGCAAAGGCGAGCGCGTTCACGAGGATTTGTGCCGCGACAAATTCGCTCGAGTTGAAATATATCAACTTTGACGCGAATTTCGCGTGATGACAGCCGATCAGCGTTCAACAGCGTGGCCACTGAGTAGGGTTGCCAACTTTCAGAAATTAAAATAAGGGATGCCCACCACGGGCCCGACTCCTGTGGGGCGGGGCGCCCGCAGCAGTGGTATGTTTTATTTTGTGCTGGTGTTTTTAGTAAAGGGTTGATCAAGAAAGGAATTAGTCATACTTAAATCTTGAAATGCTTTATTACCACATAACATTCTCTTATAAAGTGCAGTCAATTAAATCTTGAATGAAATCTCTGTGTGGCGTGTGCAGCAATGAACTTTTAAAATATAAACTAAATAAACTGAGAACTTCATGTTACTTTTTAAGTGCATAACTATAGGGACTCTCTTTGAAAATTTTTACAAAAAAAACCAGTACAAATAAACAACAAAAACACTTATAAACTTATGTAAAAAAAGAAAGTGCAAAAGATTACTCCTTCCCTCAACATTACTCCTCCCCTCAAAACTGTTACTTCTTTTGCAGGTGTACTTCTTGTTACTCCTTGCAGCACTGAGTAACTCTTTGTCTTTCAAAGCGCTGTTGTAAAACTCTGAACAGGACTGCTCAAAGTTGAGAGTGATCAGGAGCTCACTTCTCATGAGCTCTGTGGAGCACCTGTTCCTGCAGTCACTCCATTTGTTGGCCATTCTGGAGAAGATCCTTTCCACACATCCAGTGGATGCTGGGATGCTCAGGATGTGTCTGGTGATAGACAGCATGTTTGGCAGGTCAGCTACTCGAAAGAGAGCCACCCACCTGGCAGCCACACCTTTGGACTTCCATTCATCTTCAGCATCTTCTTTGAGCCTCTTCAGAATGGGTTTTGCTGTGGAGCATTCATCATAAAGTTCATCCATGTTGACTTTATGGATGAGGTTGAGCTTGGTGGTCACCCTCTCAATGTCAGTAAAGGTCATGGTGCCATGGTGCAGAGAGAGAGGTTGCAGTGAGAACAACCAGTAGTCTTCAGAAAAGTTGAACCATTTCTCAACATATGAGAGTGCTGTGTTGAGGAATGCAGTAAAATCTGCCCTTGCCATGTCAGCATCAAGTGGATGGAGACGCTGCAGCTTCAATTTAGTTAAGTAGCCATAGAACTGTTAATCTCGTCTCTGTGTGAGCTTTTGCTTGAAGTTTTCCATGATGGAATATAACTCAACACAGGTGGTTTCATCACTCTCCAGCTTCTTTACAACTTCCTCAAAGAGAGAGAGGATATTATTGCAGAGAAGAAGGTTGCATGCTGTCCTGTTGCATGCTGTCTGATGTCAGACAGCCCACCGTGCGCCACTGAAAACACTTGCCGACATATTTAACAACTTGCCTTGTAAACATCTCCACTGACGCTGTCCAGCCAAGGATGTGCGTCTTCCCACTCACGTCCGTACTTCTGCAAGCGTTTACGCTTTTGAGGACGTGGTGGAGTATCGGGTGTAGCGGACATTTTTAAAAGGCGCAGGTTTTGTGAGCAGCGCCGGTGTGTGGTGTCTGTCGCTAGGCAACCGTGACCACCACACGCATGCGCAGACACACAGATGACCGGAGCGGGTCTTGCGTAGATCCCGCCGCGACAATTTTGCTGACCGTAGTATTCCCTGTGTTTTGTTTTGATCATTATTGTTAGATTTAGTATTTGTGTGTGTGACAGACATGTGTATTGGACATTTATGGAAATACGGAACAAATTGCGTCCCGTATTGGTTCAATACGGGACGCAACATTTAATTGCCAAATAAGGGACGATTCCGTATTTTACGGGACGGTTGGCAACCCTACCACTGAGTGACATGTGTATGTGTTACGGCCACCCTTACAACACGGCTCGCGATCCGGCGGCCCGCAACGTATTAAGAATACATAGACCAAAGTTCCCGATCACAATAGTGGTGACGTTTATTTCACAGAACTTCCAAAAGGACACTCATTAAAGAAACAAAAAGGTTGGACGAAGCCTGGGCCAGCCACGCATTGGGCCGTCGAAGCCAGCACTTCCTCCCTACCGTTCCCATCCTCCGCTATATAAAACAAATACGAAAACAAATAGCAGTCCTCCAAGTAGGATTCAAAAAGGCAGCTCGGGTCAGCGTGAAGACGCCAGAATGAGAGAGCCCATCGGGAGTACAGGCCACGCCTTAAGTAGCCGTAGCTCCACCCCCAGGAATCGGGAACACCTGCGAGGACAGAGGAGAATAGAGCGGGTGGAACAAGAAGAAAAAGGGGAGGCGCGTAACACCTCCACCCTAAGTTAGTGTTTTCCTCTAGTTTGATTTTTCTTTTTCCCCAAACAAAGAAACAGAACACAAGGAAAACACAACAATCTCAGACACTGATTTACAAGCGCGACAACGCATCTGCTACCACGTTATCCTTGCCTCGAATATGCTTAATAACTACGTTGAAGGCCTGTAGGAAAATGCTCCAACGCATCAGCCTTTGATTGGTGTTACGCATCGATTTCAGGTACACCAGGGGATTATGATCGGTGTAGATGGCAACAGGAACACTTGCCGACCCGACATAAACCTCAAAGTGATCTAAGGCGAGCACAATAGCGAGGGCTTCTTTCTCAATCGTAGAGTAAACACGCTGGTGCCGGTTAAACTTTCTGGAAAAGTAAGACACAGGATGTTCCACTCCATCAGCCCCATCTTGGAGCAGGACAGCACCTGCTCCTACATCGCACGCATCAATAGCTAACTTGAAAGGCTGCTCGAAGTTCGGCGCAGCAAGTACCGGGGCGTTCGACAGAAGGTCTTTAATCTGTTCAAATGCGTACTGGCAACCCTCGGACCACACAAACCGGACCTTCGGGCTTATTAGGTCGGTCAATGGCGCCGCAACCGCGGAAAAGTTCTTACAGAACCCCCTGTAATAACCCGCCATCCCCAGAAAACAACGCAGGTCTCGCCTAGACGCAGGAGCAGGGAAATCATGAATTGCCTCCACTTTCGCTTGAACCGTTCGCACTTCACCTCGGCCCACCACCTTCCCCAAGTAAACAACAGTTGCCTGACCGAAATCACACTTCGCCAGATTCAACGTTAGATTCGCTTTGCTCAACCGGTCAAACACCTCACTTAACTGCTCCATGTGATCCTGCCAGGTATCAGAATGAACCACCACATCATCCAAATAGGCTTCGCACCCAGATACACCCGACAAGACCGTGTTCACTAACCTTTGGAACGTAGCGGGCGCATTACGCATCCCGAAAGCCATCACCTTGTACTGCAAGAAATCATCAGGCGTTACGAAGGCTGAGATTTCCTTCGCACGTTCCGTTAACGGGACCTGCCAATACCCCTTTAGCAGGTCGAGTTTCGTCACGTACGACGCGCTGCCAACACGATCTACACAATCCTCCACTCTAGGCAAAGGGTAACTGTCCGGCTTTGTCACATTGTTCACTTTTCGGAAGTCAGTACAGAAACGATCTGACTTATCTGCCTTGTCAACTAAGAGACAGGGCGAACTCCACGAGCTCAAACTGGGCTCAGCAATCCCGTGCTCCAGCATGTACCCAACTTCCTTCTTAAGACGCCGCCGCTTGTCCGGGTTCACCCGGTAGGCATGCTGCTTGATTGGTGGAGAACCGCCTACATCAATATCATGCTGCAGAACTGAGGTACAGGAAGGAACGTCAGAAAACAACTCAGAGTGTGAAAAGATCAAACCTGCAACATCAGCGCGTTGAAGGTCAGGTAGGTGAGCCAAATGAGCGTCCAGCTCAGTCAACATTTCAGAGTTCTTTAACCTCCCCTGCACTAGTGCTTTGGACGGAACCTCCACATCATCCTCCCCCGTCTCCAGCGCAATCCCGACCCCGACACTTCCAATGCTGCACACCGCCAAAGTACAGGCTGAGCCGGGTTTAGCGACACCGTCGGCCACCTCCTCCACCGGGGGTTCAGCTGGACGTTGACTGCCCAGACCAGGATCCGCGTCACGACCCTGATATGGTTTCAGCATATTGATGTGACACAGCCTCTTCTTGCGGCTACGTTCCGGAGTAGCAATCAGATAGTCGAAGTCACCCACTTTCTTTTCCACACAATAGGGGCCACTGAAACGAGCTTGCAAACAGGACCCAGGGATCGGCAGCAGAACTAGTACTTTATCCCCTGCAGCAAAATTCCTGCTCCTCGCCTTTCTATCGTACCACCCCTTCATTCTCTTCTGAGCAGCACTGAGGTTCTCCTTTGCCAGCTCACCAGCCCGGCGCAGTTTGTAGCGGAAATCGCACACAAAATCCAACAGATTCTGAGGTTCAGAACCACCCGCCCACTTCTCTTTCAGCAGCTTCAATGGGCCTCGCACAGAGTGAGCAAAAACCAACTCGGAGGGACTAAACCCTACCGACTCTTGAACCACCTCCCTCACGGCAAACAGCAGAAGGGGAACTCCCTCATCCCAGTCTTTGTTAAACTCCAAACAGTATGCTCGCAACATCGACTTCAGTGTCTGGTGGAAACGCTCCAGTGCCCCCTGCGACTCAGGGTGATACGCACTCGAGTGGACATGACTCACTGCCAGCTGCTTCAGCACCTGAGCAAACACGCGCGACATGAAGTTTGACCCCTGATCTGTTTGAATGACTTTTGGCAACCCGAACACAGAAAAAAACTTAACCAATGCTTTCACCACCACCGGAGCTGTTATTTTACGCAGTGGAATAGCCTCAGGAAACCGCGTTGAGGCACACATGATCGTGAGCAAAAATTGGTTACCCGACTTGCTACGTGGCAAAGGGCCGACACAATCGACGATAACCCGCTCGAAAGGTTCACCTACTGCCGGAATTGGATACAACGGCGCCGGTGGGATCGTTTGATTCGGCTTACCAATCACCTGGCAAACATGACACGACTTGCAAAACTGCACTACGTCCCTCTTCAACCCAGGCCAGAAAAAATGCCGCAGTACCCGATCATACGTTTTGTTTACCCCCAAATGACCGGCTAACTGATGGTCATGTGCCAAACTCAAAATATCCGAGCGATACTTAAGAGGAACCACAACTTGGGTTACCACACCAAAATCCTCACCCGCTAGTGCATACGACGGAGTCCATTTACGCATGAGTACCCCATTTTTAATGAAGAACCCGCAGGCAACAGACACAATCTCTTGCTCTGAAACAGCGCTTTCAAAAATAAGTGACACAGCAGGGTCGGCCCCCTGCTCAGACACGAGCGAACCACGCCCTTCGAACACCTCAGCAAAGCTTACCTCCCCAACCTCTCCAGACGACGACTGGCCAGAGATAGGTGTAGCAGTCAAATCCAAAAAACTGCCAGAGAGACCAACTTCATCGTCCAAGGGCCGGTGTTTTCCCATCGCACGGGTTACGGCACACGCAGAAAAAACTCCAGGATACTTCTGAGCCAACCTATCGTTACTCTCCGTAACCATAGGAACCACCGTCACTTCAGGTTTTACCAACACCCTGCCCCCAGCTAGATCATTCCCCAAAAGAAAGGACACTCCTTCAATCGGGAAACAGGGACGAACACCGACAACCACCGGACCGGTCACCAAATCTGACTCGAGGTAGACTGTATGCAACGGTGACCCCATGCACTGCATCCCCAAACCACGGACAATTACACTTGAATCCACACCGGACGCACTAGAAAGGGGCAAAATATCACTCCGAATAAACGACTGGGACGCTGCTGTATCCCTCAGAATAGTCACCGGCACTTTACTCCCCCCCTGAGCTAAAGACACTTCCCCCCCCATCAAGAATGGTGCATATACGTCCAGCTCTGAATCCCGACACTCAGGAGTCACCTCCGGCTTAGGTCTAACCGACCGTACACAAACCACCGTTTTCGTAGGTTGCCTATCCCCCTGCAGAGCATAACAACTAGCGATCAGGTGCCCAGGCTTCTTACAATAGTAGCACACTGGACGCTCCCTTGTGCCCTTATCTTCCCTAACGGGCTTCTCCTCACCGACCGAAGCGCCGTGTCTACCCGACTGGACAGAAACCCCGTGATCGCTTTTAGCATGCCGCTCTTGCGGCACAGTTCTTTCAAACACAAGCTTATGTGTAAGTGCGTACTCGTCAGCAAGGACCGCAGCGTCGGACAGCGAAACAGTTTTATTCTCATTAAGATAGGTGGTAATCTTCTCAGGCAAGCAGTTCTTAAACTCCTCCACCAGCACCAAAGCTCTGAGATCACCCAAAGTCTGCACCCCTTGTGACAAACACCACCGATCAAAAAAAACCTCCTTCTCCCGAGCAAATTCCACATAAGCTTGCGTCTCCAGCTTTCTATGCCGACGGAACCTTTGGCGATATGCCTCCGGCACAAGCTCATATGCCTTCAGAACGGCAGCTTTTACCAAGTAAAAGTCCAGACTGCTCTCAGAGGACAACGCCGCGTAAACCTCCTGCGCTTTCCCAGTCAACACACACTGCAGCAACACCGTCCACAAATCCCTAGGCCACTTCATCGTGGTTGCAATACGCTCAAAAAGAATAAAAAACGTATCCACGTCTTTCTCAGAGAATACCGGCAACAGGCGAATGTGTCTAGTCACATCAAAAGCAGCGCTTTCCCAGTGTGTACGCCCACCTGTTGAGAGAGATGGCACAGCCACGCCAATCTCCAGCTCAAGTTCCTTCAACCGCACCACACGCTTCGTCTCCTCCTCAAGCTTCTTCACCTCAAAATGGCAGGTCATCTCCTTCTCCTTTAAAGAAATCTCCTTCTCTCTCAAAGAGGAGGACATTTCCGCCTCTCTCAACGAGGAGGAAATCTCCTTCTCCTTCAATTCCAGCCTACGCAACTCCAGCTCAAGCTCCTTCATTCTTATCTGCTCGTTGAACCCCGCCTCATCAGGTTCACGAGGGGAAATAGCGCCCTGCGCTGCCAATACACCCTGTTCAACCAAAACAGACAAAAGTCGTTCCTTAATTACCGGCTTCCTGCCGTACTTACTCACATCGACACTGTATCTCCCCGCAATGAGCTTTAGGTGTTCTACCGTGCACCCATCCAGTTTTTCAATGGTTGGGTCATCCACAAAACCCTCCAGATCGAACTCCATCTCGACTAAATCAAACCACGCTATCAAACCCCAGTTGACGAGAGAGACGAAAAAAATAGAACCCTAAGACAACAACGCAAGTGCGTTAAACAATAACAATCTTGTATGGACGAGCCCCCAAATATGTTACGGCCACCCTTACAACACGGCTCGCGATCCGGCGGCCCGCAACGTATTAAGAATACATAGACCAAAGTTCCCGATCACAATAGTGGTGACGTTTATTTCACAGAACTTCCAACAAAAGGACACTCATTAAAGAAACAAAAAGGTTGGACGAAGCCTGGGCCAGCCACGCATTGGGCCGTCGAAGCCAGCACTTCCTCCCTACCGTTCCCATCCTCCGCTATATAAAACAAATACGAAAACAAATAGCAGTCCTCCAAGTAGGATTCAAAAAGGCAGCTCGGGTCAGCGTGAAGACGCCAGAATGAGAGAGCCCATCGGGAGTACAGGCCACGCCTTAAGTAGCCGTAGCTCCACCCCCAGGAATCGGGAACACCTGCGAGGACAGAGGAGAATAGAGCGGGTGGAACAAGAAGAAAAAGGGGAGGCGCGTAACAGTATGCATGTGCGGATGCACTGCGCGCGTTCTTGAATGCACGTTCGTGTTTCCCTCCCTGGTGAGCTCGGCCACGAACCGCTACTGGTTTTCATAGGCTACTGATTAATTCACTGTAAACCCGAACTTGTTGGTTCAACTTAAAAAAAATAGTGTCCATGCTGCCTTGAAATTGTATGTCAAGTGTGGCATCCCGCCACGTGGTCCCCGGCCTGGACGGGCCCGGGGTACCGTAGAGGACGGGGTGTACCACCCCCACCCACCAGCCGGCGAGAGAGAGCAGCCCTTTCGGCACCCCAATCAGGGTGATTGGGGGACACCTGGCCGAAAGCACGGGGGCCATTTTAAAAGGAGGCACAGCACAGCACAGCACGGGTCGGGAGCAGGAAGGAAGGACTCGTGGCAAGGAGAGAGCCTAGAGGCCCACGGAGGCCCTAGAGACCGCGACTCCTTCTTTGGTTTGATTGTTTCGTTGTTGTTACGTTGATGTTAAATAAATGCCTGAAATGGCTAAAACCCCACAGCCAAGCAAGTCTTGTACGTGGATTCCGGCTCAACCGAGCACCGGGATACCACACAAGACAACTAAGACAATAAGTTAACATAAATAGATATTGCTATATGACTCAACTCCATCTTCAGTCCATATTACTTGAAACCGTTAGGTGACATAACTTAACCTTGAGTCCATACTACATAAATTCAATAGTGATTAAACTTAAATAGCATTATAAGTAACATACATTTTTTTGTTGATATAACTACAAAACTAGTGAGTTGTACTTACATTTATGAACTGATTGAATATAAACCGCAATCAAGATTACTTAAATGTATAAGTTGATTTAACTGATATACTAGTGAGTTGTACTTACATTTATTAACTGATTGAAAATAAAGCCCAATCAAAATTACTTATATGTATAAGTTGATTTAACTGATATACTAGTGAGTTGAACTTACATTTATTAACTGATTGAAAATAAAGCCCAATCAAGATTACTTAAATGTATAAGTTGATTTAACTGATATACTAGTGAGTTGTACTTACATTTATTAACCGATTGAAAATAAAGCCCAATCAAGATAACTTAAATGTATAAGTTAATTTAAATGATGAATCCTTGCTCGGGATTTTTTCTCAAAAGAATGACCATCCTTTACACCAGAGATTTTGGCAGTCACTGACCAACAGTTTTATTGTATTATTTTTTTGCAACAAAACGCAACAAAGAGGGATATTTATGAGCGATTATCCCACACAAACTGACACTTTCAGGAACACACTCAGTAATTAGCTCAACTTCACCACAAAAACAAGTGAAAATGTGACAAAGTATGAACTTCACATCTGAATCAAGTGAAAATCGAACAAAGTTTCAACTTCACACCTGAAGTGGATACTTCACCTCTCAAAAGAAATGTCATGCACCGTTTTCAAAATGTACCGTAAACAAAGATAAGGTTGATGGACGCCCACTGAATACAAATAGTTTAGAAATCTCTCTCTTTCGCTCTCCTATCTCCATCTCCTGCTACCTCTATCCTTCTCTCTCTCTCCTGCTACCTACCTACCTACCTACCTACCTACCTACCTACCTACCTACCTACCTACCTACCTACCTACCTACCTACCTACCTACCTACCTCTCTCTCTCTCTCTCTCTCTCTCTCTCTCTCTCTCTCTCTCTCTCTCTCCCTACCTCTCTCTACCTATAGGTAGAGAGAGGTAGGTAGGTAGAGAGAGGTTGGTAGGTAGAGAGAGGTAGGTAGGTAGAGAGAGGTAGGTAGGTATACCTACCTACCTCTCTCTACCTACCTACCTCTCTCTCTACCTACCTACCTCTCTCCCTCTCTCTACCTACCTACCTCTCTGCCTCTACCTACCTCTCTCCATCTACCTCCTTCTCTCCAGCTACCTACATCTCTCGCTACCTCTCTCTATGAAATCTTCTCAAAAAACAGTAAAATGTTAAAACTTCTAAATTGTTGAATGCTAGCTAAAGTTACAAATAGTGTAACAAAACGTAAATGCAACAAAACGCAATGTAAAAAGCAGCGTAAACTGCTTTTTAAGCTTAGTTTTTCTTCCTCAAGAGCTACCTCTCTCTACCTACCCCTCTCTCCCTACCTACCTACCCCTCTCTCTCCAGGTACCTACCTACCCCTCTCTCTCCAGGTACCTACCTACCTCTCTCTCCCTTTACCCAGCTACCTCTCTCTCTCTACCTCTCTCTCCAGCTTCCTCTCTCTCTCTCTCTCTACCTCTCTCTCTCTCTACCTACCTCTCTCTCCAGCTACCTACCTACCTCTCTCTCCAGCTACCTACCTACCTCTCTCTCTCTCCAGCTACCTACCTACCTACCTCTCTCTCTCCAGCTACCTACCTCTCTCTCTATCTACCTCTCTCCAGCTACCTACCTACCTCTCTCCAGCTACCTACCTACCTCTCTCCAGCTACCTACTTCTCTCGCTACCTCTCTCCAGCTACCTACTTCTCTCGCTACCTCTCTCTCTCTATGAAATCTTCACAAAAAGCAGTAAAATGTTAAAACTTGTTAATTGTTGAATGCTAGCTAAAGTTACAAATAGTGTAACAAAACGTAAACGCAACAATGTGCATTTAGAAAAAATGCATCAAAACTAACAACAATGTAAAAAGCAGCTTTTAAGCTTAGTTTTTCTTCCTCAAGAGTCGGTTTTTTAACCCATGAACCAATGCAGAGCATTGCCCTCCACCAGGGGCGGACTGGCCATCGGGAATACCGGGGACATCCCCGGTGGGCCGATGGCCCAAAATACTACAATGTACCGGCCCACGCCCATCAGCCCTACAATCGTTATCACAGTTGCACAAGCGTAATTTTCTCCAAGAGCTATACCTATCTATTCACAATCGCACTGACTGACTTTTATACTGCTACTCGCAATCGGTCTTCACACTCATGGTGACTATTTTTCGATTTTTTTTTAAGTGTCTTCTAATATGTGTTTTACAGACTTCGGAGGTCCAAAGTAAGAAAAGATCTCCACCTTATTAATAAACACCTCTAAATTGGTTCTTACACAGCCGAAGTGTTCTCAGCTGTGCGGATTGAGGTAGAGAATTTGGATTTGCATACATACACGCAACGCGGCACCCAGTTCTACGCATGCGCTCAACCCATGAGGAGACAGGGATTGTTTGCGGCGAATGTCTCCAGCTTGAGACCCGCTGAGGGACCACCGCCGGAGGCGGAGGTGCCTAAGCGCTGCCCGGCAACGATCCCTTTCTCCTCCTTGTCGTGGTTCAGTCTACTTCACATTGATGAGGACGTTGAAGAACCAGGAACGTCGGAGAACCCAACGCGGTCGTTTGAGATTCATAATATCGGCTCACACATCTTTTGGCCGTTATAATATTATATGATATAGATATCTATGTAGGCTATATGATAATATTTTGATATAGAGCTCCAGGACTCCCGTGTGTTCTAGAATATTTACAGAACACGGCTAAAGGCTGTGTGAGCCTCGCCATTGCGATGCATCCACTGTAAACAGAGCGAATGGTACCGTGGCTGCAAGCTGCTCAGAGCCACACCCCCACCCTCCTCCTTGACCCGCCTCGCTCCTCCTCATTTGCATTATAGCTACAGCCACCAAAACAGCGCATTTGGGGGAAGCTCAATGTGCGACTGGCTCGGAGTGGCTATAACTCTGCACCACGGCTGAATTTCGAGAACGTCGTTATGTAACTTACTGTTTTGTTATGCACCTTCAGCACCCCTACACACACAAACAATCACACACCCAGCATGCAACACTACTGATACCACTGATGTTCACACCCCATCGTATGTTCTGTTCTGTTCATTTCTAATATATTGTTCATGCTAATTCTACCCTCTGATTCCAGTTTCTTTATTGTGTGGTCTTTCTCTGCTGACATTCATTCCTTAAGGCTTTGTAGTTATACTTGTATAACCATCTGATACTAGCCAAGAGTTAAGCATATTCATCTAGCAAACTATACCTACCTTGGAGTGTTACAATAGCCAATAATCATTTTATTCCATGTGTCCATCCAGGCAAATTGGTGGATCCAAATGTTATTAAAAAACAAACATACATATATGATGTAATTTCTTTGTAATCATCCAAAATAATGTTAAGTGTATGGGTATTTTTCCCAGAAGGCCACTGACTGTTCGATACGTGCGATCCATTGAGTGGGCAACGCGGCGTGTATTGAGTGGGCCGCGCGCCGTGTATTGAGTGGGCCGGTCTGACAGAAACTCCCGGGCCACTTTTTTCCCCCAGTCCGCCCCTGCCCTCCACCAATGTCCATAAGCACCTTCAGAATTACCTCAAAAGTGTACCTAAGGCCTCTGGGGTAGTCTATGTTGAGGGCAAAGAGCAGACCCATTAGCAGTGCCACAGCAGTTGGAAAATCACTGATGCTTGGAAAGATGATTTCTTCCTCGAGGACCACTACGAAACCAACCCGATCATTCTGTTCCACCATAAGGATACCGACTGCCATCCCCTTTGTCCAGTCCTCCTCTGCATCTGTGACCTACACAAAGTGGACAAATATATCAAAAAATATTAACCTTTATTTATACCCATGGGGAAATTCAGGTGTCATAGCAGTAAGCATGAAACACAGGATAGGTTCAATTTTATTTTATTTTTTGGTTTTACTTTACTTTTCTTTCATTGAAATATGAGCTGGGTGAAGGATTACAAATTAAATCACGAAGGACATTTTGAAACAGATTAACGGCAGACTTTGCAACATTTAGGATAAAACAAAGTAGAGTCACACATAAATAATCCTTTTCAATGTTCACTTCTGCCCCACTAGAATGTGTGGTGCTGGTTTATCTGGGGTGGTCCGTTTAGCTTACTTTGTTTTATCATAAAAACGTTTTATAGTCAGCCTTTAAGCATTGTTCTTACCGCAATGCATGTTCATGAATATAGTTTAAATGCACATAGTAATTTATTATTATTTTTACAACAGAAAGCATTTAGAAAATATTGAAAACATACCTGTACTTTCTTGTAAAGTTTGGCCACATCTTTTAGATAGTAGGGGAGCCCCATCAAAACAACTGCCCTTTGCCTTTGATTGGAACTCTGTAAAAAAATAAGACAATAACCAACAAATGGGATATATTAGGCCAGAAATCAGAAAACAATTCCAAGTGATGTTATATTCTACTAATGTCTGCATACTTGTTTGAGTTAAAAAATAATCAATATGTTCTGAAAAAATGGATTTTGGACTAGAATGAAATAAATAACTTCATTATAGAAGTATGCAAAAAGCATTCTAGCTCAAAATGGGAGTCTACAAGGGGTTTTGGAACTATTGCTCTATGATCTGTAACACATGGGCAGGTATGGATTGTGTAAAACAGACTTATATCAACACACGTACGTCATTATCCAGTGTACTCAAAAGGCTGTTCAGCTCCACCAGCACACTCCTGGCTCTGTACACCTCAAGAAACCTCAGCAGATACTTGTCAAGGCCAGCGAAGAGGGAGCCTTTCAGGTCAACAGACGTAAGGCAAGCAAACTCTGCTTCAATCTGGTAGGCAGAAAACAAGCAAAGGAACACAAGCGATTAGCTGTTAATTCAATTATATCACTGTTGTCGCATGAAACATTTTCTTTTTAATCAATGTATGCTTTAGTCAGTATACCAAATTATTCATGAATCATATAAACTATTCTTAAATAAATTATCTAGCAAATCAGTTTAAAATCTGATCCTCCTAACCTCATCTGGGGCCGTATTCACAAAGCATTTTATCTTACCGCTAGGAGTGCTCCTAACTCGCGCTAAAACATTTTACGTAGGAGTTTTTTCTTAAAAGTTATTCACAAAGCCGCTGAGACCTACTCTTACTAAGGATAAATCACAAAGAGTGAACTAAGAGTGACGCGCCATTGCTATGGATTACGTCAATTCTCGTGCACGAGTTTAGAAGCAGTCAGTTCGGTGATTGGTTGTTCAGACGAGCCCACTGAATCACCGAAAAACAAGGAAATAGCCTAGGCTAGAAATGAATTCCTATTAAGTAGTTATAGTGCAGTTAGCAGAAAAAACAATGACAATTTTGTGCAGACCACGATAATGACGTTGTAGCCTGCACGTTCAAGAGAGAGAGAAAGCAAACAATAAAAATACGTAAAATTTAAAAGAAAATAAATGTTATGAACTACACAAGTGTTGACTGATTTGTGCCAAGGTGTTTACCTAAAATGTGTTTTCAAAGTGATCCCTAAATGCCGGCCAAATTCATTGTCATGTTGATCGCCATCATCATCATCATCATCATCATCATCGTCTGGCTGTGGAATGTTCCTCCGCTTGCAGAGGTTGTGTAGAATGGCACATACAGTAATGACTGTGCTTGCCCTCTCTGGGGTGAGGCGTATTTCGCCGTGGAGGACATGAACCGACGTTTCATCTGCCCAATTCCTCTCTCCACAACATTTCGTGTATGTTTGTGTGCTCTAGCATATATGGAAGAAATCAGTAAACAATAATAAATATGGATTCAACAAATAAAAGGCGTCAAAGAGCCAATACGATGTGTTTTACACGTAGGACTAAGCGTAATATGCGTAATCACTTACATGTTATACTTTAACTGTGCTCCCGGTTGTGGATTGAGGTAGGGTGTCTAGAGCCACGTCTTGCATGGATAGTCACTATCTCCCAGCAAGTGACACCCAACTGGTACATCTCAAAAAGCTGCCTCAGACCGCTCTCCATTAAAATGCGCGAATCATGGGTAGCTGAAGATCCAGGCCACTTTGCAACAACATCCAGGCTATGTTAAAATTTGCATCAAAAACAACCTGCGTGTTGATGGAATGCACTTTCTTCCTATTGACGAACACGTCCTCGTCTTTTGATGGCGCAATTATTTTTATGTGCGTCCCGTCAATAGCACCGACCACACCGGGCATACCTGCAATTGCCATGAAGTTGGCTTTGATCCTGTGTAATTGTTGAATGTCCAAAGGAAAGTTTATGGCACGGCTGACTGATGGTTGCGATATTTTTAAATCGTCGGCATTGCAAAGTTGCATTGCACCTGTTGCTAAATAACGTAGTATGGCCAAACATTTTATTTCGGGACTAATCGGATTATTCCTGTTAGTCGGGGATGTTATTGCATTGCGATTAACTCCACAACAAGTTTAATACCCTAACATTTTGTCTCGCAGGCATTTACGATTCTTTGTGAATAGGTCTTACAGAGGCCCCGTCCACACAAAGCCGATTTCATGGGGAAACCGCAAAGGTCTTGTACGGTTCGGTCTTCCGTCCACACGAAGCCGGCGAATCCGCTGACCGAAACCGCAAACTTCTGAAACCACCCTCGGAGGTGGTTTCAAATCTATCCGGTTTCGTTTTGGTTTCGTGTGGACGCCTGAAACCGACTGAAATCGCAAACCATGACATCATCGCCCCACCCCTCGACCTCCTAGCCAATGGCTCTTAAGCCCGCGGAGTCTCAGAAATCACAACAAAAAAGATGATGGCGGACTACAAGCTTGTAATCGTTCTGCAGCATATCATGTCCCTTGTTGGGTTGCTAAGCCATTATTTATTGAGAATCTAGTTCGCCATCGTAGAAGAGCTGTTTGTTTGTGTTGTTAGTGGTTCGGGGGGCAGCCTTTATGCGCATGCTCGCCTCTTCTTCTTCTGGATTTGTGTACCAGAAGCAGCGCCCCTTATGGGCCTGGAATGTTTACTACAGCGTTTCTACAGATCTATCCGGTTTCGCTTGGCTTCGTCTTTACGGAGATACTTCGAAACCGGATAGATCGAAACCGTAACGGTTTCGCCCGTTTCGGCTTCGTGTGGACGGGGCCTGAGTTAGGAGTCCTCTTGAGGACTTTTAAGCTCTCCTAGACTTAGGTGCTACTTTTAGGCCTAAAATACTTTGTGAATTGCTCTTAGTGAAAAAAGTTAGGAGTCCTAAATTTAAGAGTGACACGCCCATTATTTTTAGGAGTTACTCCTAAATTCGCCAGTTAGGACCTACTTTTAGCCCTAAAATCCTTTGTGAATACGGCCCCTGAAATAGAAAAAATACTTTTACCTGACGTTCAGAGAACAGTGCTGGCCATCTTGCTCTTACGTCGGCATATTCAAATATGATCATGTGTGGCACTGTTGCAATCGCCTCGAAACGTAGATGTCAAAGGACACCTTGTTTGCCCCGTTACGCCACCGGGAAGATATTTTCATACTTCTAATGGATTAATTCATATTTTAAGGTTCTCGGAGTGAGACTTTAAGCGGCTGCAGCAGAAGTGTTGAGACGCAAGATGATAAAGACATTTATAGAATATTCCCATTCACATTATGATTCTTCGTCATAACTATCTGACCAAACATCCTTCACATTCACCGAGCGAAGATTATGAAAGTCCAGGCCCCCCCTTCCTGCACTCGGGGGCCGACTGGGCCAAGTTTCGGTGCGGGGGTCCCAGTTAGGCCCTAGAATAAGGTATTCAAATTTCAGGGCGGTAGGACCTTCCTATCTCATAAACTGTTTTTCCACCACATTCTGAACCATAAGGTCTTGCAGGCAACACTTCTGAGGGGCTATGTCCTTCTGAGGGGAAATGTGTCCATTTGGGAAAACTTTTTTCCACTAAGGGCTAGAACTCCAAATCTCGGATATGTCGTTCTCGGGGCCCCGGGAAATGTGTGTAAACATTTTAGTATCCCTAGCTATCTCGAAAAGGCCGGAAAAGGGGCGTGACCTCCAACAGTACAGTAAATGTACATAAGACAGAGGTTAGTTTCTAGTCTCCATTGTTTGTGGGATGGATGTGTACATTTGTGGCTTAAGGTGTGTAGACACAGCTGGCCTGTGGCCACGTTTTTGAAGTCTGGGGTCAAAAGGTCAAAAGGAGCCGGCACCACGCCGCTTATGAGATAACAAAAAGTTAATGTGTATTTCTCTCATAACTTTTTGTCATTATTAAAGAGAGGCCTGATTATCAGATATGCATGTTGGATGGCTAGGGTGTAGGTCTGGGAAGAACTTCAGGCCAAAATCTTGCAAGCGAGCCGCTGGGTGCAGGTGCAACGAGATGGAGCACTTGCTGAGTCATTTCCTGGCTGGAGCCACAGGTTGAAGCGTATGCGTCCTTTGAGACCCCCTTTGATATATAAGAGACCCCAAGGTACAGCTTACTCAAATATTGTCGACTCAGTCACCTATTGCATCACTTCCTTTAGGGCTTCTGCCTCCTAATTGATCATTATAGCATAATTGAATGCCCTCTTTCACATATATGATACCTCCACCACTGGGCCGTGGCAACAATTCTCCAAATCCATATGGGGAGGGGGGTGGGATGCTTGTAGACAGTAGGGGTGTACACAAATAGGAAGCAAACTCAGGAGAAGTAATGACATCTCACAAATATTTATTTAATAAATTGTTTCCAATAACCCTGCCTCGTTAAATCAATGAGCTTGGTGTTTTGCTTTCAAAAATAGGTTATAGTAGAAGTCTAAACGGCAGAAAATAAAAACATCCAAGCTGCCTTTTAAGGATACCTTAGAATATATGTCTATTTTTTAACCATCGGACCCTAGTTTACGTCAAAAACAACACAATTGACGGCAGCTCCTTTGCCGCGTGGTTTTTAGAGCCATGTAAGGATTAGATGGGGCGGTCGATTGCAACCACCATAGCAACCATGACGGTCAAGTGACTGGATGCAGCCCTGTTACGTCCCCCGCTAGGGGAAGGGGTGGCAACATAGAACCAGATGTTTTTGGTTTAACTGAAAGTTGTTTATTTAGCCCAGGGCAAGAGATAATCAATTTAACACAAACAGAGGAGGCAAAACTACAAAAGGAAAAGGACCATTGGGTGCTGTCCAAATCAAAGAAACGAATCTAACCAAGAAGAAGCTCCCAAAATACAAGAGTGGAACAGCACCCCTGCGTCTAGTGTTTTTAACAAAGTATAGCTGCGAGTCGGTGTACGATAACCCCTAAACAAAACTCTGGCCCAGTTCCCGTGTAGCAAACTAGAGCCTCAATCAAACAACGAACGATCATTCCAAGACCCAATATGGCAAGCTGCATCTCCAAGGCCAGCTGCCGTGATTGTTGAGCTCGCCCGTGCTTCATCCTCCCGGATCCCCGGCCCTCCGGTGCAGCAGCCAATCACGTCCGGGGAAAGGCACATCCAAATTAACATAATGGTCCCAATCACACGCGGGGAAAACACATGATCATTAGCATAAGCATCGTGTAACTGAGGATTTTACCCATGAGGGCGGGGCGTCAATCCGCAACCGTAACACCCCCCCCCTTAAAACACAAACCATTAGGCTTTGGTAACATAATTAATTACAGCAGTTATCAAGCTACAACCTAGACAGAGCATCTGCCAACACGTTCTCTGACCCCTTCTTGTGACATATTACCAAGTTGTACTCTTGGACGATCAACGCCCACCGCATGAGTCGCTGGTTGTGATTGTACATGCGAGATAGAAAAACAAGAGGGTTATGGTCGGTGAATATTACGACTGGTAATGGACTGGACCCGACATACACTTCAAAATGTTGGAGTGCCAACAGCAAGGCAAGGGTTTCCTTTTCAATAGTAGAGTATCTGACCTGATGCTTGTTAAACTTACGCGAAAAATAAAACCGGGTGGTCGACCCCCTCAGCATCTTCCTGCAACAGTACCGCACCAGCTCCAACGGCACTAGCATCCACCTCTAGCTTAAAGGGTCTGGTGAGATCAGGAGCGGCGAGCACCGGAGTGTTGCTTAGGAGAGCCTTGGCGCTTTCAAAAGCATGTTGGCACTCAGGGGACCACACGAAGTCCACCTTTGGACTGAGCAGGTTGGTTAGCGGATGGGCAATAGTCGAGAAGTTACGGCAGAAACTCCGGTAATAACCTGCCATGCCTAAGAACCTACGAAGTGCTCTCCTTGTTGACGGAATGGGGCACCCTGTTATTGCCTGCACCTTTGCGCCTACCGGGCGGACTTGGCCTTGACCAACCTGTTTCCCCAAGTAGGTGACGGTTCCTCGAAAGTGTCGAGGAACGGCGGAACAGTCGTAATGACGCATTTCGGGGCTGGCGGAGCGCACCGGCTCGGCCGCACTCTCACCGGGGAACGCAGCAGAGACTCCCGTCCCATCTTCCATGCCAGCTTCCTCTAACAACACCGGCTTAAGCACGCCACCAAACAGAGAGCCATCGTACCCTTTTTTCGCTTCTGCACGGGTTACCACGCAAGTAGGAACCAACCCTGAAGGTACCTGTGCTACATCAACCTCTGTGTGGGGCGGAAGGTCCAATACTTCCTGTGCAGGAATCACTTTACTGCCAGCTAGATCGTTACCCATTAAAAGTGTAATACCTTCAATTGGCAACGCCTGGCAGACAGCAATCGGAAAGAAACCAGCAATTAGCTTTGTCTGTATGTGTACTCTGTGTACTGGCCGGGGGCTGTACCCCATCTCAATGCCACGCAACACAGAACCATATCCACAAGCAGAATGATCGGAAAACGGCAGCGCAGAGGCGAGAATGACCGATTGAGAGCACGCGGTGTCTCTTAAGATTTGTACCGGGTGTTGATCAGCAGTCTCGCCTGTTAGCGACACTAGCCCATCGAATACGAAGGGTTTAAAACAATCAACCGGTTTTCTATCACCAAACCCATGGTTGGTGCGCGGATCTGTTTTAATTAATCCAATGCCTTTAGGCTGTGCCCCACTAGAAGACGATTGTTGTTCCCTACGTTTTCGGGTAATACAGTTGGCTATGACGTGCCCAGGTTTGTGACAGTAAAAACATTCCCTCTCCTCCCTCCTTGGGCTTTGCGGCTCCGGCAAACTATTTTGTGAAGCCGGTATATAACGCGGCTTCTCAACACTCTCCGATGAAAACACAAACTTGTGCGTTAAAACATACTCATCGGCTAACACCGCAGCAGAGGAAAGTGAATTAACCTTTTGTTCACTTAGGTACAC
Source organism: Gadus macrocephalus (assembly GCF_031168955.1). Taxonomy (NCBI): domain Eukaryota; kingdom Metazoa; phylum Chordata; class Actinopteri; order Gadiformes; family Gadidae; genus Gadus; species Gadus macrocephalus. Next base: position 24,006,356 of record NC_082396.1, read on the forward strand.
CACGATCCGGTCAGGCAAACATTTCTTGAATTCCTCCAGCAATATTAACTCACTCAAGGAATTAAAATCATTGGCCTTACATGTGGTGCTCCATTTGTCGAACAAGACCCCCTTCTCCCTGGCAAACTCAACGTAGTTCTGAGTCGGGCCTCTTTTGTGGTTCCGGAATTTTTGCCTGTACGCCTCAGGTACTAATTCATATGCTCGCAAGATGGCAGCTTTAACAGAGTCATACTTTAGGCTGTCCTCCAAGGGGAGTGCAGCGACAGCTTCCTGTGCTTTCCCATGAATCTTGCATTGCAACAGAAGGGGCCAGACCTCAGTCGGCCACTGCAGAGCGGAAGCAATGCGTTCGAATGCACTAAAATATGAGTCGACCTCAGTTTCACGAAACGTGGGTACTAAAACAATATGCTTGCCGATATCAAACGCTTTACCGAGCGCCGGAGTTGGTGACGTGGAGGTAGCCTCGTCAGATGCCCTCAGCGCATGCGCCTCCCTCTGGGACTCGAGCTCAAGTCGTCTCAACTGGACCGCTTTGTCAGCTTCAATTTCCAGCTTCTTAATTTCCAGCTGGAACTGGGCTTGCCTATTCTCGGCCTTTTCCTGAGCTTCTAGTTGGAGGCGGGCAAGGCGGACTTTTAGCCGAGCAGCATCCCTGGATCCAGTACCAGCAGAAGAGAGGGGATCATAGCGAAGCAGAGTATACAGAGTTTTGGTCAGCTCGTCTACCTCAATGTCCACTCCAAAGTCTGCTCGGGCACCGCCGTGAGGTTCAACCTCTACCTTTGGGCGACCAACCTCCTTAGCCAGGGTGCCATCCTCAGGCACAGCAGAGTCTGCTTGCGCTGGCAATACTATCAACGCCAACTCCACCAATTTGCTAACCACGATAGCTTTTAGGTCCCTTTTTAGTATTTGTCTAGAATAGAACACACCGAAATAATCCGCTATCTGTGCCAAATCATCCTTCCGACAGCGGTCTACTTGACCAATCGAGGGACCGGCCAAGAAGGACTCTAAATCGAACAGCGACATTTCAATTAAATTACGTCCAACCACCAAGCTATGTACAACGTCAGTTTAGTTAAGGGATCCGTTTAAAAGGGATCCCGGACGAGCCCCCATTAATGTTACGTCCCCCGCTAGGGGAAGGGGTGGCAACATAGAACCAGATGTTTTTGGTTTAACTGAAAGTTGTTTATTTAACACAAACAGAGGAGGCAAAACTACAAAAGGAAAAGGACCATTGGGTGCTGTCCAAATCAAAGAAACGAATCTAACCAAGAAGAAGCTCCCAAAATACAAGAGTGGAACAGCACCCCTGCGTCTAGTGTTTTTAACAAAGTATAGCTGCGAGTCGGTGTACGATAACCCCTAAACAAAACTCTGGCCCAGTTCCCGTGTAGCAAACTAGAGCCTCAATCAAACAACGAACGATCATTCCAAGACCCAATATGGCAAGCTGCATCTCCAAGGCCAGCTGCCGTGATTGTTGAGCTCGCCCGTGCTTTATCCTCCCGGATCCTCGGCCCTCCGGTGCAGCAGCCAATCACGTCCGGGGAAAGGCACATCCAAATCAACATAATGGTCCCAATCACACGCGGGGAAAACACATGATCATTAGCATAAGCATCGTGTAACTGAGGATTTTACCCATGAGGGCGGGGCGTCAATCCGCAACCGTAACAAGCCCCGTTGAAAAAAATAGAATACCACCCTACACACTCAGGAGATTAATGATATTTAAATTATTATGAACATGAAGTCTTTATTTGCATGGGTTTACATTTCGTTCTGTGTAGCATGGAAAAATCGGAGAAACACTCCCATTCAGAATGCAATGGTTTACATTACGTTCTTTGGAGCACGGTTATTTTTATTTATTTATTTATTTTCAGCTTTTTAGGAGGTGCTTCAAAGATGCTAATTTTTCTGCAATAATCCAAAATCCAATGGATAAACCCGTTGGCTTTTTGTCAAGGGAACCCAGGGCAACGCTTATGAGTTGGCCAACATACGTCAGCCCTCCACCACGCTATACTGTAAAAACACATGTTCAAGTTGAATGATAATGCATGAATTTATTCTTTATTCTGCCATGGTATTTATTTAAGGGGGGGGGGGGGGGGGGGCATACAAGTCTTTTGGCCATATGTGGATCCAGATCTGTTCCGGAGCATTTCAGCGCCTCGGGCAACAGCGCAGGGTTGCCAGGTCCTGCAAAAAACGTCCTGCCAACATACCGTTCAAAATCCACCCAAAATGTCCTAGAAGCAGCCCAAATAAAAAAGATATTCCACTTTGGCCAATGTTTTGAAAGTAATTATATTTGAGGGAATATTTTTTGTTGTCGTTTTAGCAGCGAAATGCATTGTGTGCGTGTGTGTGTGTGTGTGTGTGTGTGTGTGTGTGTGTGTGTGTGTGTGTGTGTGTGTGTGTGTGTGTGTGTGTGTGTGTGTACGTGTATAACACGCTATTTTATGTTGAAATGCGACGCAATCCAGTGTTCACGAAAACGTACACTGTCGTATGCTTTTGGCGACTGGGTTGGCTCTCAGATATACGTGTTTCTAACAAGATGATATCATTAAAAGTTACATAAAGTAACGGTTTAATAACACAAACGCAGGAAACGCGTGAGCTGCTAGTTTAGCGAAAGCAGCGTCCCTAGCAACCTGACGTCGTTGAAACATGCGAGCGAGCCGATAAAATCTTCCTAATAACTATAAAACTAAAGATCAGACTTAATCACTGACTAAAGATTGAGCAAGTAAAAAGTATATTTCTCGCTAGAAATGTTAGTAGAAACAAGTTTATGATTCGATCCTAAAATAGGCATATTGCATTTCCCATTCAATTAATAAAGAAAATCAAGCCCGAGCCCGACCACGTTCTGTCCGAGCCCGGCCCGCCCTGACACATTAACTGTAATTATGAGCCCGAGCCCGATTTCAAGCCGACATTTTTTTTAATACATATCTAACTTTGTACACATTTGTTACTAGGTCTACTCTGCAAAATATATATGTAAGGGATAATGCATAGAACGCCGGTCATTATCGGGATAATAAGCCCCACCAGGGCGAACAGTACTGACGCGCAGCGAAGGTGTCTTGCTTCGCCCTGAAGGGTCTTATTTTCGATAATGACCGGCGACGTTCTATACATTAGCCCGCTTATTACACGGCTACTTGCCTAAATGAAAAAATAACTTCACATGCTGTGTCTTTTTTTACAATTTATTCGTTACTAGCATTCGTAGTGTTGATATGCAGAGAAATAATTTGTCCGCAAAGACGGTTACGTCGCTTAGCAACGGAAGATGCTGGGGTTGACCGGACTACTACCCATGCAAGTGAACGGAGCGTTCCACGGCATTGAGAAGACCCGTGTAATAAAGACCTATAATATTTCTGTTTATGGCATAGATTTCTCCTCAGATTAGGCCAATAAACCAATGATAAAAAAAAAAAAAAAACACTCGATCAAAGGCCCGGCCCGAGGATAGTGGTGGGAAATATCAGCCCGACCCGGCCTGCGGGTCGGATCGGGTCGGGCTCGGGCAGAGAATCTAAACACTGACTTGAACTACTTAGCAGGTGTCTGTAGGCCTATATCAGGAGTTAATACACACCCTGCAGCCAATCAGAATACAAGTATTCCCCCAGACTGTGGTATAAACATTATTATTATTCACAAGTTATAATCAACCCCTACACATCAATATTAATGATAACCCATTAAATTTTGTATGATTTCTAGATGTCATGGCAACGTCCGCTCGCGACACTGGACTTGCGAGGCATCGACGCGGACTTCCATTCACATAGCCAAAAACAAGACAACAGATCTATGGCTAGACCAAAACATCAAGACATACAATTCTAAAAAGAACAGATGAAGCAGCTACCCTTTTTTACTTCGCGGTTTGCCTACAGAGCAGCGCACCTGCATATAATATATCTGTGAATTGTCACAATTTCTCAGAATCAAAGGTGAAAGTAGAAACGGGTGGCCTAAAGCTGTCATATTGTTAGTTATCACAGACAAGTTTAAGTAGAAACGGGTGGCCAAAAGCTGTCATATTGTTCTGTACGGAGCTCCTTAAGGGACATTAGGGAGAACGCCCCCGGAGAGAACCTTAGTTTGGAAGTCGTGCTTAGTGACACGACAAATACTTCCAATTGAAATACATGAGTTTGAAATTTGTGCTTTTTGTCACGAAAATTTTGAAAATACGTGTCCCTGATCACGTTTCAATAGATTAAATAACGTGACAGTGTCACGTATTTTCGTGAGACCGGGTTGGGAACTCACATGCTTTTTTTTAATATGTATAGATTATATACATATAAAATATTGTACACACTTGCTCGAAAAAGTAGGAAACAAAAACAGTGTTTCTCTTTGAGCAACCACATAGCCATTTTTTCTTTTCATACCATGCTCAGGAGAGAGTTCTGTTAAAGTTTTCCCCCTATCCTTCATTTGTTAGATAATGTTTATGTCCGGTCTGTCTTGGCCTAGTTGTTTGATGGCTAACCTCTTCCAATTTTAACCTCTCAAATGTTTTTTTTTAACAGAAACTCAACACTGTTAATCAGAGGTGCAACACCACTCACCATATCTGCGTCTGATATTGAAACGACGAAAGATGCTGGCGGAATAATTTGACTACTTTACGACCATTTAGGTGTCTTTTAGCCAACATGGTCTCACAGGAATCCGTGAAATGACTACGGTCGGACGCTTAACTCGAAATCCGTGGCCACATCACGGAAACACGCCGATATCCGTGTGTGAGCCACGGAATAACAGTGTCATTTACTTGCATTGGAGCAAATTCCGTGGCCACATCACGGACAATTGAAGTGATTCCGTCAGACCACCACGGATTTTGAGTTAAGCCCCCGCTGTGGTCAAATGTGGCACACACACACACAGATTGAAACGGGAGTACACACACAGATTGAAACGGGAATCTGTGTGTGTGCCACGGAAAATCATTGTCATTTACTTGCATTGGAGCAACTTCCGTGGACACAACAAGGACAATTTAAGTGTTTCGGTGAGACCACCCCGGGTTTTGAGTTAAGCCCCCGTGTTCGACTCGCTCGTTGAAACGGGGATCCGTGTGTGAGCCACGGAACATCAGCGTCATTAACTTGCATTGGAGCGAATTCCGTGGCCACATCACGGAAATCGGCGTGTTTCCGTGATGTGTCCACGGATTTCGAGTTATTCGTCCGTAGTCATTTCATGGATTCCTGTGAGACCAGGTTGCTTTTAGCGCAGATTGCAATTCTTATTGCAGGAATGCGGACGCTTAGTTGCCCTGCCCCAACATCGCATGACAGATTAAACTCAACTAGAATCGCCATCATCCAAAATTTGATGTTAATAGACCAAATATTGCCGGAAAGCCTACAGAAACTATAGATAGTTCATATGACAATCACATTATTAAAAATAGATTTGGAGTAATGATTTACTGAGGAACAATTTTTTTGGGAGCATGCTTTTGCAAGTAGTTTGCTGCCCCACCTGCCCATATGGACTAGCCTTGTCCTACCAGACTCTTGTACTTAATTTCATTTGCACAGAGAGTCTGGACCTACTCAATTGACAAACGTTAACTCACTTGAAGGCGGGTGTCTGTTGAAGTTTAAAACGAATGGATCTGCCCAGTGCCACTCTGGATCTGCCATAACCAATCGCTAACGTATGGCCGGGAATCACATTGCGCCCAGTCTGTAAACAAACCAAACACCGTGCGTGAAGATTTCCGTCAACGAGGGCTGACTTTAACGTCATTGTTCTCAGCCACTCCCTCTGTTTGTTGATTGGACGCACAAAATTTGGACAGAGAAAACCCATTAACATACCGAAGACCCAGACGTAGTACTGAAGGGAAATTAAAATTGAGCGGAAGTACTTAGGCGGGCGGGGCCAGGCTACATATGGACGGCATGCGCCTGGTTATACAACATTATGGTAGGAGACTGGGTTTAAGGGACGTTGTAAGTTTCTCAGTTTTTTAGGAGTTTGGCTCCAAAAATCTGAAAAAAAGGATTGTTGTCTTGACATAAACATAACTAAAAAGTCAGAGAAACGCTCTCATTCAATATGCAACTGTTTACATTCCCTTCTGTATAGCACAAAACAAGTTGGACAATCCTGTTCTGGGACACGATTCAATAGATACTTCACTATCAGTTGTGTTGCCACAGTTACCTTGAAAAAGATGACTGGTTACTCCTTTAAAAAGTAACTTAGTTACTTTACTGATTACTTGCTTTTAAAAGTAAAAAAACTAAATTTGATTACTTATTATTATTATTAAGTTACTTAATTAGTTACATTTAGCAGCTGCCGACAACACACCCTCCTGCCTCAAAAATAAACTGACAACGGTTTTGCCAATTCACTTTATTGGAAGTGCAACGTCAACAATGTATTTCCTGACAATTTAAGTTGAACTTCAAAACAATGTTCAAAAACATAAATACTTGTGCTTATAAAATATAGAAAAAAGACAGTCTTTCTTGACCTGACATTCTTTTTAACATGTTAAATGGACTTTGAACCTGCATTAGAGCAGCAAGGAGTGGTTTTACAAAACAAAACAGTGTATAACAGGCTACTACTCTACTATACCTACTAGTAGGTATACTACTCCGACTCCGTAATCGATAATTCAACTCCTTAACCACAGAGACCCCTCGAGCCTTCGAAGTTCTCCGTCAGGATGTCAGATACGCAATGCAATTTGCCGCCCGATCACAAGGTGCAAAGTAAAAATGATGCACAATAAACAACTTGCAAAAGAAGTACAAAAGTTAACACAAATATTAGAAATAGACAAAGACAATTAAAAATGTAAGAAAGTGTTTGTGAGAGGAATCCAACTGGAAAATAGTCTCTGTCCATCTCCGTTGCCTCGACAGATAGTTAAAAAATATTAGATGTGCACGTAGCGCTACGGAGAGGGTCTCCGACGACGGAGGAGGCTCTCCGTGTCTACGTGCAGCACTTTACGGAATAGTAAAAAACAGCCTTAAAGGCACCCAGTGCAACTTTCGAGGCTTAAAAATAAACATTCAATTTCTAGTCTTTTTTACACGTAGTAAGTTTCAATAACTCCATACCATTACATACCGACATTTAAGCAGCAAAGATGAGACGTCGTTGTGTGGTGAGAACTGATACAAAATCGATAACAACAACAATGCCGCCATTTTCTTTATATTTTGTAACCTACAATAAATAAAGCAGGCTTCCAGTCAATGGAAAAATGGCTTCTCCCCACCGGCGATTGTTGTTGTTTACGATTTTCTATCAGTTCTCACCACACAACGACGTCTCATCTTTGCTCCTTGAATGTCGATATGTAATGGTATGGAGTTATTGAAACTTACTACGTGTAAAAAAGACTAGAAATTGAATGTTTATTTTTCATTGAATGTTTACATAAAGTTGCACTTGGTGCCTTTAAGTGTCTACCGCGTATTCTCCTACATGCCAATGCAGCCTTATTGCACTCCAGATGTTTCATCAAATTATGCGTAGTGTTCTTGATGCTAGATAGCACTTTGCCGCCAGCACAGATTGTACAACGAGCCTCAATATTGTAATCTTTAGCTGACACAAACTAAAAATAGTGACTGAGTATTTCCAGCTAGAAAAACGCACATGACTCTCCTCCCTCCATTATTGTTTACGTTTGTGTCGCTGCGTGGTATAGCAGGGCTCTCAAGTCTCACGCATTCAGCGTGAGACACACGCAATTCAACCCATGCACATGCTCACACGCCACACTTCGTATTTCTCACGCAGAGAAATTACCAGGATAGCGCCCACCAACTTGCTCCGCTATTTAACAGTGGATGGGTAGGAATCAAATGGGTTCCCCGTACGTAGGGTGACCAGAAATCCTCTTTTGCCCAGACATGCCATCTTTTTGAGACACTTAAAAAAAAAAAGGAATTTCAAAATCGTCCGGGATTTTATTAAAGTCTCATACATGTTCACATTTAATTTGCGTTGCGTTCCTCTTGGTCAGTCACAAACTAGTTAGGCTACGCCCTCCCCTAATCAGTTCTGTTAGCTTTGCCTTGGCGGAAGTGAGTAGGGGGAGTGGTTAAGTAGAGCCTTCAGATGGTCAGGACGGTTTCACTTTAGAGTTACCGTCATGTTTTGCATTTTTTCTTTTTTACCATTTTACCATTAACACATTTCTCCTACAGGGGATTGATAAAGTTCTATATATTGAAAGAAACACTTGGTCATATTTTACACACTTTACCACAGCATTGGCCTACTGAATGCCACAGATATATTTTTGAGCATTGGACTGGGTGCCACATAAATATATAATTATGTTTTTGCACGTTTGCAACATTTAAAAGTTCAGGGAAAAGTATATGCCTCTACTGGTGTTGCTCAGGCCAATATCCTTTTGAGGCAGTGTTGTTTCTGAATATTAGTGTTAAGGGCCAATAATGCTTACTATCATACATTAGTCACCATGTCTGTGGACACATTTGTATGCACTCACATATTAATATAGCCCCCCCCCCCCGCCGCCGCCGCCGTCAAAATCTCACTCTGAACTCAGTTCAAAACTTGAGAGCTCTGGTATAGCCTACAGGTCCGTCAATCACGTCGAACGTTGCCTGGCAATGGGCGATCGATGACGTAGAACGATGACGTAGGAAGGTTCATGAAATTCGAGAACATTTGCGCTCATTAATTGAGCGTCACAAGACGAAATAACATTAAACAGATAACACTTATTTTACAAATGATATTTATTAGCGTTGATCACTTTATATTTTTATTGTATTTAAATGTTTAATCGCACTCAGTTTAATAGATAAATTCAATACAATACAAATATAAAGTAAAAACAAGTGTTATCTGTATTATGTTATTTAATCTTTGGCAACATGAGTGCAAATGTTTTTTTTATACCTGCCTGGCAACGGACAAACGCGTTGAACGATAACGTAATGTTTCGAACGCGATTACGTAGGCGGTACAATTTTCGCCCGCGGTACAATTTTGGTGCGACAGTATCACTGACTTTGAGGACAAAATCGCCAGATACCGGGTTGTATATTATCACCAAATCCCTTTTATAATTAGGGTATTTGCTCATTCAAATAATTGAAAACAAAAATCAGGGAGTCAGGGAAGTCATGTTTTTAGGCTTATTTAATTTAATTTTTGTGATTATTCTACAGATGTGAGGTCATTTTAAAGTTACAAAACAAAACACATATCGATGTGCACACACACAAGCACACACACACACACACACACACAAACACACACACACACACACACACACACATGGGCGTAGCGGACGCGGGGTACGCGGGGGACATGTCCCCCGCACTTCCCGTATCTGTGCCCTCTGTCCCCCGCACTTTTTACAGCCATTACAACCATTCAATTAATTTTTAACACGTGGAAACACGTTTTTCCGAGCCACCTTTGAACGCACCATGAGCAGGCGGAGCCAGGTGGCACACACCGCTGTCGTGTTGTAATTTCAATAGATTCAGATCTGTTTCAAGCATGTTCAGCAAACCAGCCGCCAAGAGGCGAAAAACTTTACCTTGTTTTCTCCAAACAAACCGTGTGTTGGTGACAGGTATAGGCAGACTGACAGGTCACGTGGTGTTGGGGCTACGTCAGTCAGGATCAGTGGTAAAAGTCAGCTGTTCACGCGCGGGTGGGGGTTTGAATGAAATGTTTGAGATGAGAGGGGGTGGACGGGGGAAGTCCAACTTTGCTGACCGCACAATCTTTAGCACCGATCACTTTAGGACGATGCTACTATGGAACATTTTTAACTTATCTCTAATAAAACCAACAAAACGCAGTACCCATCTTTAAGTGATTCTTGGAACAAGCAGCGCGTCTGGCAGAAACATATTTTCCCGATCTAGCCTCTCGGTGACTAAATAAGTGGTTCGATAGTCGCCATACATTTGTCAGCAAAACTGTGACACAACCACATGGATTGGAGCCACGAAAGGACCCGACATGTCACAAATGGACGCGTGGAGCAACAAAGGAATGCATGATATGCAAACAATGTAAGGAGGACGCGCACAAACAAACAGATAACAAGGATGGACTGAAAGGATAGGCGGTAACGTACCCGACCCGTTCCGTGACTGCTGTGATACATGATTGATTGGAACACTTTGATCTGGTCCCGCCGCTGAGTGGAAACTGTCTGTCATTGTGAATTGTGATATCACGCTGTGTTCGCGGCCCGCCGGGCCAAGCTGTGTGTGTGACAAACTAACGTGCTCTGCTCTGTCTCTATGCTATCACCGATAGCTGTGACTGTTTTATGTGGCTGCTTTGCTTTGGATTCTCTCATTGTGATCATTTACTTGTGCGTTCAAGATGAGTGGAACAAGTGTTGGTTCAGATGTTGGGAAACAGGACATGGGAAAGAGGAAAGTAATTCTAACTGAAAAGGCTCTTGCAAATAAAATTGAGTCCATACAAAAGGAACGAAAAAGGAAGGTGGATGAAATAAAGACTGTGATAAGCTCTATGAAAGAGCTCATGAAAGATGGAAAACATGTTTCAGCTGTTAAAGGGAAACTTGATGGCTTGATGAAATTGTCTCACACCTCTAATGAACTACATGCTTCCTTAATGCCTCTCATTCCTCATGATGAACAAGAAAAACCAACCGGTTGGTTCTCAAAAATCATTAAACGTAAAGATGATTTTATTGAGGATGTTAATGCATGGTTTTCTGTAACCAGACTCAGAGGATCCCCAAGCAGGCCTCTGCTGGTGGCTAATAGGTCAAATGAAAGCCCTCTGCTACATGAGGCTGCAGAAGAGGAAAATGGAGGTGTGGAAAATGTGGAAGTGACTGGGCCTCAGTCACATAATGTTCAGGATGATATTCAGCCAGATGACAGCATATCAAACTATAGCAGCCAGAATCATGGTTTAAAATCGATCAGGTCAAAAGTGTCCTCAACTGCATCTGCCCGTGTTAGAGCCGAAGCTGAAATGGCTGCTTTAATAGCTCGAAAAAGGTTGCTCGAACAAAAGCATGCTCTTGAGGAAGAGGAAGCCAAAATAAGGCATGCGCTGCAAGAGCAGGAAGCTCGAGTCAGGAAGCAAAAGCAACAACTTCAACTTGAAACGGACATGGCCGCATCGGCGGCAAAGCTTAATGTTTTGAGAACCTCTGGGTCAGGGGTACGGAGTGTTGCTTCTCAGAAATTGGATGGAATGGAAGCCTACTTTGAAAGTGGCCTCAACTTTAATGCAGAGACCTTTGTACGGCAAAATGTTGGAGATGTTGGAAGAGGACAACCTGCAGAGTTTGCAGGTTGTCCGAAACAAAGGTAATGTGATGGAAACAAAGGCAAAGGCCGAAACAAAGGCAATGTGATGGAAAAAAACATCTCCAGAGGACCTCAGCCCCCACACAGGCTCATAGCACAGTCCCAAAGGCTACAGGAGCCCCATTGTCTCTGCATAGACACACACAATCTGCTTCCGGAAACATCAGCAGTGAACAGGACACCATGATGTCTATATTGCAAAAACAAAATGACATAACTTCGATGTTGGTGCATCAGCAATGCATTGCTTCACTACCTAAAAGAGACATCCAACTGTTTGACGGTGACCCTCTGCACTATCATGCCTTTATGTCATTTGAGCAGACCATAGAACTGAGGACTGACGATGCTGTTGACCTCCTGCATTACCTGGAGCAATACACCAGGGATCAGCCTAAACAGCTAGTCAGAAGTTGTCAACACATGAATGATGGCATTGGATATGCTACAGCAAAGGCTTTACTCCAGGAACACTTTGGAAATAAGCACGTCATAGCATCCGCTTATATGGACAAGATCTTTGCATGGCCAGCAATAAAGTCGGAGGATGGAAAAGCTTTACAAGCATACAGCTTATTCTTGCGAGGATGTCACAATGCCATGAAAGATGTATACAACCTATCTGACTTGAACACGTCTGCAAACATGGTCTCTTTGATCAAGAAGCTGCCTTACAAGTTGAGAGACAAGTGGCGAGCGAAGGCATGCGACATTCAGGAAAAGCATCGGAAAATAACTATGTTTGCTGATATTGTGACCTTTATTGAGCGTGAAGTTAGGATCACTACAGACCCTGTATTCGGAGACATACAAGATGCTCCAGTCATAGGGGCCTTCAAAGAAAGTGGTCGAGCTAAACCTGTGCCTTGTCCTAAGGCTAGAGGAAGCAGCTTTGCCACAACTTTCACTACTGTGGAAAGGGATGCTCAATGGGAGAACAGGGTTAAAGATGGACCCGAGAAGACCTGCCTTTTCTGCAAAAAGGGTAGACACACACTGGAGTCGTGTTTTCTATTGGAGAAGAAAGCTCACAGTGAGAAGATGGAGTTCCTGAAGAAAAATGGAGTTTGCTTCGGCTGCTTGTGCACTGGGCACATCAGCAAGGAGTGCAGGAAACGTCTGTCTTGCAAGACATGTGGCTCACGACACCCCAGCTTGCTCCATATCCACTCTAAGGAGAATGGAGATCCAGAGAAAGGCAGGAGCAACTCTGACAGAGCAGTGGACAGTGCTCTAGTCGAAGTCCAAACCGGTGGTCTTATTGGGGCCGGTGAGCAAGATTGTAAGCTTGCTATCGTGCCAGTCAAGGTTAAGTCCAGTAAAGGTCAAAGGTCAGTCGAAACCTACGCCTTTCTGGACCCAGGGAGTTCAGTGTCCTTCTGCACAATGGGTCTGATGGATAAGCTGGGACTCTCTGGGAGAAGAACAAGGATTATTTTACGTACCATGGGCCAAGAGAAGGTGGTTGACAGTTGCATTGCATCGGACTTGGAGGTCGCTGGATTGGACAGTGACTGGTACTGTGAAATGCCGAAGATCTTCACCCAACATCAAATGCCTGTTAACAGAGGTAACATCCCACGACAGCAAGATCTGGAAAGATGGCCACATCTGAAGCCTGTCTATCTGCCACAGATAGATGCAGACGTGGAGATGTTAATTGGCTTGAATGTTCCCAGAGCTTTGGAACCACTGGAAGTCATCCGAAGTGTGGATGGAGGGCCATATGCGGTCAAAACAATGCTTGGATGGACTGTAAATGGACCCCTTGGAGGAGAGGGCAGTGACGATCCTGTGACTCGGTCTGCAGTTAGCATCAACAGGATCTCTGCTGTCACACTTGACGAGCACTGGAACCAACAATTCAAGACTGACTTCCCTGAAAACAGCCAGGATGAACTGCAAGGGCTGTCAAGGGAAGACTCTAAGTTCCTGGAAATGGCTAACGAGACTGTGGAACTGGTTGATGGCCATTATGTTGTTGGATTGCCGCTGAAGGACAAATCAATTACCATGCCCAACAATCGCAAAGTTGCAGAGCAACGTACTCTCAACCTCAAGGGGAGGTTTGGCAGGGATGCGGCATTCCAAAAAGACTATACTACATTTATGGACAACCTGATATCCAGTGGATATGCAGAGAGAGTGCCAGCTACAAGTCAGGAACGATGCGACGGCAAGGTTTGGTATATCCCTCATCACGGTGTATACCATCCCAAGAAAGGGAAGATCCGTATCGTCTTTGACTGCGCAGCAACATTTCAAGGCGCATCACTAAATGCACATCTCTTGCAAGGACCTGACCTGACAAGCGCACTGGTGGGAGTCTTGACCAGGTTTAGGATGGAGCCCATTGTTCTGATGTCTGACATTGAGGCCATGTTCCATCAGGTTCGAGTGCCAGAGACAGATGCAGACCTTCTTCGATTTCTCTGGTGGCCCAATGGGGACTTCAGTCAACAGATGGTGGAATACCGGATGGTGGTCCATTTGTTTGCTGCGACGTCATCACCAAGCTGTGCTAATTTCGCTCTCCGAAAGTGTGCTGAAGATAACAAACAGCTCTTTCTCAGATCCACGTTGCCTTCATAATGGCAAAATCCAGGGTGACACCTTTAAAGCCTGTGACGATCCCACGTATGGAGTTGATTGCGGCTGTGGTGGCAGCTCGCATGGACACGCTATGGAGGAAGGAGCTCAGACTGCAGCTGCAAGACAGCGTTTTCTGGTCATACAGTACATCGGTGCTGAAATACATCAAGAACCAAACATCAAGGTTTCGCATCTTCGTAGCGAACAGAGTCACAGAGATCCTCAAAATGTCTGAAGCATCACAGTGGAGGTATGTGAGTACCGCACACAACCCTGCAGATCTTGCCTCCAGAGGCATGAGAGCGGAGCTGTTCCTCAAGAATGAGACATGGATATATGGACCTTCATTTCTCATGCAGGAAGAGGAGACTTGGCCTGTTAACCCAGACAACTTGGGAGAACTTCCACCTGGGGACCCAGAGGTCAAGGTGTCGGCTGCCGTTGTCTCTGTTGAACAAGAGGAGAATGCTGTGCTGAGACTGGTCAACCGCAGCTCATCTTGGAAACGTCTCACAAGAGTGATGGCATGGATCTTGAGACTCAGAACCTTACTTTGGAACAACAGGAAGAGGAGAGAAGTCACTGCATGTGATTCTCAGCCAGCATTGAACCTAACTAAACACAAAGATGTTCTTGACAAGGAGATTTGCCTCTCATTGGAGGAGATCAAAGGAGCTGAACTGGAGATAATCAAGATCTGTCAAAGAAGAAAGTTCTCTGAAGAGTTATCTTGCCTCCAAAAGGGAGTGTGTGTGAAAGGGAACAGTCACATTTACAGACTCAGTCCGATACTGGAAGAAGGTGTGTTGAGAGTCGGAGGCCGACTTAGTAAGGCTGCCATGCCCGAAGAGTCTAAACATCCAGCCATAATAGCAAAGGATCTCCACATCTCAGACCTCATCTTACGCCAGATACATCGAGAGGTGGGCCATGGCAGTAGGAACCATATGCTGTGAAGGCTGCGTCAGCAGTACTGGATTCCTGCTGCAGGCGTTGCCATAAGGCAGATCATTTCCAGATGTGTCATCTGTCGTCGGCTGCACGGAGCTGCAGGTCAGCAACAAATGGCAGACTTGCCTAGTGACAGAGTTTCGACTGGAGAACCTCCGTTCACTTATGTCGGAGTTGACTATTTTGGACCATTTGACATCAAGCGTGGCCGGAGTCTTGTGAAAAGATATGGAGTTATCTTCACATGTTTGACAATAAGAGCTGTACACATTGAAGTTGCCTCATCTTTGGACACAGATTCGTTTATCAATGCTTTAAGGCGCTTCATCGCAAGAAGAGGACAAATCAAAGAGCTGCGTTCTGATAATGGCACTAATTTCATTGGTGCAGAGCGTGAGCTGAGAAGAGCTGTTGAAGGATGGAATCTGGAGAAGATCAATGATGTGCTCTCATTGAAAGGAATCAAGTGGACATTTAACCCTCCCACTGGATCACATCACGGCGGAGCATGGGAGAGGTTAATACGTTCCATCAGGAAGATTCTCAATTCCACTTTGAGGACCCAAAGTCTGGATGAAGAGGGACTCAATACAGTACTCTGTGAGGTGGAGTCAATTCTCAACAGTAGACCTCTCACGAAGGAATCCACAGATCCGAATGACTTGGAGGCTTTAACACCTAATCATCTTCTGCTGCTTAAAGTCAAGCCCAGCTGGTCTGTTTCTCAAGGAGGACAACTATGCACGCCGGAGATGGAAACAGGTGCAACACATTTCGGACCTGTTCTGGAAAAGGTGGATTAAAGAGTATCTGCCACAACTACAGGAACGACAGAAATGGACAAAGATCAAGAGGAACTTTGTCCCCGGTGACATAGTGATCATAATGGACGATTCTGCACCTCGCAATTCCTGGATCATTGGGAGGATTACAGAGACAATGCCAGACAGGAACGGACTGGTGCGACAGGTCCGGATCAAGACCCGCACCAGCCTTCTCTGCAGACCTGTGACAAAGATCTGCCTTCTTCAGGAGTCGACGGAGTCGTGAAGGCTTCCCTTCCAGTAGGGCCGAGATCGTTTATTGGCCTGTGGCATGTGCCACCGCGACCACTGACATACCATGGCATATGCCGTTCTGGAACGGTAACTGCCATTCTGGAACGGTAACTACCGTTCTGAAACGGTAACTACCGTTCTGAAACGGTAACTACCGTTCTGAAACGGTAATGCCATGGCATATGCCGTTCTGGAACGGTAACTGCCGTTCTGAAACGGTAACTGCCGTTCTGAAACGGAAACTACCGTTCTGAAACGGTAACTACCGTTCTGAAACGGTAATGCCATGGCATATGCCTTTCTGGAACGGTAACTACCGTTCTGAAACGGTAACTGCCGTTCAGGTCGAACGGTAACTGCAGTTCCCAACAATGGTATGTGACACCAGCATAACTCCTCCGTGTAATTTCAAGACAGGTATTGCCATAAATGTAAAGGTATATATATTTGGTATTTATTGACACAATATCACAACATAACGCCGTAAATAAAGGGATTTACACGTTTCTCTTGTCCGTGCTGTTGTTAGGATATTTCCGATCTGTTTGTTGTTGCTTTTGTAATGACAGATGCTTTTGAAAACAGCCGGACTTGCTCCGGTGACGGTAGTTATAGCCTAGCCTTCTAGGTGGCCATAGAGCTATAGTCTATTGCTTTGTTCCAATATCCATACTATCCGCAGTCATTATACTTATTTTAGTATGACTTCTTTTTTATATAGTTTGAGTACGTAGTGCGTTGCAATTAAGATCAGGGCGAAAGGAAGTGTAGTGAAAGGACCCGGATGGTACACTCAAAACGGTCAAACCGATGAGTGTGGATTGCAGTGGCGGCTCGCCTATAGAGGGCGCTGGGGCGCCGCCCTCCCGCCGACCGGCGATCTTTTTTTTTTAAATATATATATATATATTTTAATAATCTTTCTCATTTTGAGGATCAATCTATTTTAATTGCATTCGAATAATGAATTTACTTTAGAATATCTTTAGATATTATACCCCATCATTAAATCTTCATTCACTTACATGTTCAACGTTCATTTTGGTGAAGCAGATTACTTCCGTGGGGCGCCTTTCGCTCAGCCCCACAAGCCTGAATGATTAGCCAATGGTTCTCCCGTTGCTAGGCAGAAAAGTACATAATTCCGCCAATCAGCGTCGTCGAATTTTGTGGCTTTGGGGCGCTGAAGATTCAGCCCCAAGCGCAGTGCACCGTCCACTGCGCGTAACCGCGCATTTGCAAGTACCGCAGAGATGAGCAACATGGCGACTTCGAGTGCTGCTATCACTGTTTCCATGGGAGTTCAGCTACGCCCTAATTCAGTTAAATCTTTACTTTTGAATCCCTTTGAAAGAAGAACATTCGCAGAAAAACTGCAAGTAAAAGAACTCGGACCAGACAAGCCAGAAGTTAACATTAACCAAGAAACAAGCGAAAAGGATAAAGCCTCCTACAAGAGAAGTTTTTCCCGAGGTTGGTTCGATCGAAAGGCTTGGTTAACTAGCTGTGGGGATGCCAATGCAATTTTTTGTTTTCCTTGCATACTTTTCAAAACTGGTGCGTGTGATAATTCATGGACACAGACAGGGGTGACAGATCTGAAACATCTGTCAGAACGGATTAAGAAACACGAGCGAGCAAGAGTTCATATGAACAACTGTGTGAAGCTAGCCATGCTAGGGCAAATTAGCATAGCTGCACAGCTAGACCTTCAGTGTGCATATTGTATACAGTCCTCTGCAAACCTATTGTGCCATCATGCCTCCAGTGTGCATATTGTATACAGTCCTCTGCAAACCTATTGTGGCATCATGCCTTCAGTGTGCATATAGTATACAGTCCTCTGCAAACCTATTGTGCCATCATGCCTTCAGTGTGCATATTGTATACAGTCCTCTGCAAACCTATTGTGGCATCATGCCTTCAGTGTGCATATTGTATACAGTCCTCTTCAAACCTATTGTGGCATCATGCCTTCAGTGTGCATATTGTATATAGTCCTCTGCAAACCTATGGTGGCATCATGCCTTAAGTGTGTCTTGAATCACCACACACAAGTGTGTGGAATTCATATTTCATTGTATTGGTTTAAATGCATACTAATGCAGTATGTAGATATATTTATGAGTGAAGTTACCAACACAATGGCTTGGCCGTAACACACACACACACACAAACACACACACACACACACACACACACACACACACACACACACACACACACACACACACACACACACACACACACACACACACAGAATGTTACCGTATGTGTAATTCAGTTTTTGTATTTGCACTCTTAATGTTGCTGAATTCTACAAGGCAAATATATTAACTTAAAACTTAGTTCCCTGGCCCCATTCGTCTTTGTAAGTAAATGTTCTATTTTGCCTTTATTATTTTGTCAGAATGCACCACAATGCTTCGTTTGTTTGTGAAAATCACAAAAAAATCTTCTGGGGGAGGATGCCCCCAGACCCCCCTACAGGGGTTTGGAATGCAAACGTTCAGCCCCCCCTCAAATAAATTCCACCAGCCGCCACTGGTGGATTGATGTACACCTTTCGTGCTCTACGGCAGAGATCTTAGCTACGTAGCTGAAGAGGCTGAGCCAACGTCGGCGCATTTTCTTTAATAGGTCCATGCATTTTCCACGTATCCTGCATTAATGGAGTCATTTTGTTGTTTTAATAGCTTTA
The DNA here is from genome assembly GCF_031168955.1 of Gadus macrocephalus. Classification (NCBI taxonomy): domain Eukaryota; kingdom Metazoa; phylum Chordata; class Actinopteri; order Gadiformes; family Gadidae; genus Gadus; species Gadus macrocephalus. The sequence continues at coordinate 24,025,054 of NC_082396.1, forward strand.
TAACTACTATGTGTAAAGAGTTCACCGTTCAAAGCGAGATGTTTATTGCGGTTGCGATCGTAGTTTCCGGTTAGTGCACCAGAGCCAGGTCCCTATAGGGGTGGCACTGTAGGCTATGGCTAGACAGTCATCCATTTTTCCACTCGTGTTTTATCAAGATGTTCTAGTAACGTAGCCTATAATAAAGCCTACTGTATGACTGCTTCAGCTCATAACTATTCAATAGGCCAAATATTAAGTTTTGCATTTGTTCTTATTGGTGTTTAACCAAATAATTTAAGCAGGCCTGGTTCCTATCATTTAACCCTGATCCAGTGTCATAAACCTTTCTATATTGACATGATCCAGTGGTATCATGGCATACAGGCCAAAAGTTTTTCCGCTGGCAAGCCAATTATGTTAATCGGAAGTTCCATTTCCTACTGGAACCACCGTTTTTCCGCTGGCATGCCACTTATGGAAAATGGTAATTACCAGTTTCTACTGGCACCTACCGTTTTTCCGCTGGCATGCCACTCATGGAAAATGGTAATTACCAGTTTCTACTGGCACCTACCGTTTTTCCGATGGCATGCCACTCATGGAAAATGGTAATTACCAGTTTCTACTGGCACCTACCGTTTTTCCGATGGCATGCCACTCATGGAAAATGGTAATTACCAGTTTCTACTGGCTCCTACCGTTTTTCCGCTGGCATGCCACTCATGGAAAATGGTAATTACCAGTTTCTACTGGCACCTACCGTTTTTCCGCTGGCATGCCACTCATGGAAAATGGTAATTACCAGTTTCTACTGGCACCTACCGTTTTTCCGCTGGCATGCCACTCATGGAAAATGGTAATTACCAGTTTCTACTGGCACCTACCGTTTTTCCGATGGCATGCCACTCATGGAAAATGGTAATTACCAGTTTCTACTGGCACCTACCGTTTGCCAGTAGATATTCCTTTCCTGTGGTATTTGCCCGTTCATACACACATACCACTCATGATTCACAGCTACACAATCATTCTTATGAAAACGGTAGGTGCCAGTAGAAACTGGTAATTATCATTTTGCCACTCATGGAAAATGGTATTTACCAGTTTATACTGGCACCTACCGTTTTTCCACTGGCATCCCACACCTTTCCTGTGGTATTTGCCCGTTCAAACACACATACCACTCATGATTCACAACTACACAATCATTCTTATGACAACATATATACGATTTTTTGTTTGGCATAACTGATGGAAACTTAAATTAACAATGGCAAGTCAAATAAGCAAGAAACAATTGAATAAAGAAGTGTGTAAACCGATCTGTGTTTATTTATGGAGGATGGTTGGGAGTAGAGGGGGCAATGGTAAATGTGGCGGGCAGGCTGGGTCTAGGCTGGGTCTTCTTTAGTGAGTCGGAAAATCTATGGTGATGAGAAACAACACATTACTATGTCTGAATTTACTTATTAGAAATTATTTAAGCAAAAAGTTTGATAAGGCTGACCTCAGCATTTGGGCCTTTCATCATCTCAGATGCATGGTGTCTCCTCAGAGTCCCACAATGGTTGAAGGTAAGAGCTTCGCTGCTGACCTCTCTGTTTTTCATCTCATTCTCTGCCGCCTTTTTGGGCGGGTGTAACATAACAGTCACATTACAAGCAGTTATTTATTTTTCATATTGGTGTGTGTGTGTGTGTGTGTGTGTGTGTGTGTGTGTGTGTGTCTGTGTGTTATAAGTAGTGGAAGCTTATACTACAGTTGTACAAATTTACTTACTGAACACACAAAAATGCCACAGTTATCGCAGTCTGTCTGCCTCCATTGTTTTGGGAACGTGACCTTCCATCCCTTGAGTCCTCCCTGGTTCCTGAAAACATTACTTTGAAAGAAGCCATAAGGAGTCATTTTTCTATGACAAGAATTCAATATTGTACATAAATTCAATATTTTAAATTTTTTAAAACACATTGTCTGAATTGAGTAATAATAATTTACCTCAAAAGAGCCATGTCCTCATCTTTTATCATTGTATATATCCGTAGAGAGTCATAGACTCTGATTTCCTTGTTTGGGAAGTCAAGTACCTATGGCATAAAGAAGCACATGTAACCCGTTATCTTTTTTTATTGTCTAACATAGAATATGGATACTAATGTATCCACAATGATAGCTGTGTCATCCAAGGTCTCCTTATAAGCTTAAATATTGTGCAGGAATGTTTAACTTACACTTAAAGCTATGTATGTATAAATATACACGTATCACACTAAACATAATGTTTCATTCATTATTTGTGTTGCAAGTTGCAACCCGTCAACCCAGTGAGAGACATATTCCTGTGCAAGATGAATTTACATTTTTACATGAATTACACTTAAAATTCTCTGACATTATACAGTTATTATAATTGTCATTAGTTACTAATTATTTGTTTTTATTCTTGTAAAATAAGACTTCAGGTAAATTATTTTACATGTAGCATGTTTGTGTCTTGCATTGTTCCTTCTGAATGTGCGTTTGGGTGGTAAAATGAACACTATTCCATATTCCAATACTACTCCAATGTGATTGGAGGCGTAACTGAGGGAAACATGAATGAACTCTGACAAGTAGGTGGTGGTGTAATTCAGGGGGAAATTAATGAAATAGGCGGTGGTGTAATTCTGATTTGGTTGCTACAAAGTACCATAAACATAGATTGTTCATGAAAATGTGTTAGTAGCACATCTTGTTTAAACATTCTTATCACATTATCCTCGTCAACCACAATTCTTTGTCAATATTTTGCATGATGGTTGATGTGTTCTAATCTTTGCCTACCCAAAGGATGAAGTGGTTACCAGTCTCGGGGGTCCTGTGACCCACAATCCTTGGCAGAAAGATTCTGTCAGCAATCTAGGGTGGTGGAGACATGTGTGATTTCAGCATTAAATATCAATGGTAAAACATTAAATTGTAAATACAATGTAACTTACAAAAAAGGTAAAACCCACCTCCAAGTTCGTTAGAGATTTGTTCTGGACTTTGCCATATTTTAACCAGTCACGGCTCCAGATAATGAAGTCAAAGTGCCCCAAACTCACAGACTGTGCAGTGGGGAAAATGATTAATAGGCTTACTGTCTTTTAGCATTAGCAAACAGGTTATAGTATATACTATTTAACATTAAATATATTCAATTTATTTCATCATACACATATAACTACTTTATATTACCTTACTACAGTCCAGTGCAAGCTGTGCCACCCGGAAATTGACAGCCTGAGTAGTTAAGAAATGATAGTGATATAGATTTTTGCAGGATATAACTGACTATACACATATATCTTTGAAAAGATGTTTCAATATAAATAGTACTCATCATCATCTGTCAACCATGGCATCATCCGCGAGGTCTCCTCCATTACATCCAGAGGACATACACTCTTCAAGTCTCTTATAGTAATTGGGAACTTTCCCCCAATTTTGTTCAGAATTTGGGACTCATCCTGAGTGCCAGTGAAAATACATTTCAAAGATACCTATCGACAACAGTATATTAATTAGTACACACAAGATATATTCATGAAGTACACAATTCAGAAAGTGATTTATGGTATGCTTATTTAGGGGATGCATTTCATGGTAAAACATTTATGTACTAACCTTGTCCTCCTCTGAGATGCTGTAATTGTTGGCTTGAAATGTGCTGTCTGTGTCCTTGTCTGTTGCAGTAGGTGTATTTGTAGATGGCAATGTCACATTGTTAGATGTCTTCCCTGAAAATAAAGATATCATAAGGCACATGTCTTGGATTAAGACAGATCTTGCAGACATGTCTACAGGCACTGTCACCTAAAGCCATTGGTTTCCTAATTAAGGCCTACTGTATGCCCCCCTTCATTAAGTAATGGAAGATAAATGTTGTACGGTACATATTGTGTGCTTGGTGTTTGAAGTACACATACTTTCCTACGACCTTACATTACACATCCAAGTGTTAAGTACTGATTTATCTCGAAAAAACGTAAACCAACCTGAAGACATGCAGACAAGTGTGCCCATCCGACCCACTGTAAGGGGGATGGATGACTGGCGTGTCATGTCTTCTAGGAATTTCCCATTAATGTTGCGGTTGTGCAGTTCCAAAAGAATCCTGGTGGTGTGTTTGAAATGCACTTCGTTCATTTGAGGAAGAGAGTATCGGATAGCTGCCAACTCCCGATTCAGCTGTTCTGCTACAGAGGAGTTAATTTTGGACCGTAAATCAGGGCACAAGTTCAAACTCCGCAGACTCTCTTCTGGTCTCTTTTGGTTTTTTTGGTGGAACCGGTCGTAGAGTGCAAATCTCTCTGTCGTTCTTGTAATGGGATGGGGCAATATCCATGGATTGCCGTTCACTGATGGTGGTTGAAGGGGGTTGGGGGGGTTGTTAAGGTTTTTAACCCATGGCATTTGTATTTTGAGTTTTTCCTCAGCTGCAAGTGCCAGGTTTTCCTTGGTTGTTGGACACAATCGTCCTCCATTCGGCTGGAAGAACAATTGCTGGCTGCGATTGTTCATGTGTCTGGCAACTTGGCCAGACACATCGGAGATGAAGCATGTTGGAAAGGCTTTAAAACGTAACAAACCATCTACACGGTCCCTGGCAGACTCAGACCAAAGCAGAAAGTTGACATAGTAAACTACGCCATGACTGCAAGAAAAGTGCAATACACCACCTGCAAAAAAGTACAAAAACAAAACTGTAGACAAAAATAGATCAATAAAGACATTATGGGTTTAAACACATTTCTGTTTTCTATCTCACCTCCAGTGTTTTGCAACTTTAAAAATAGCTTTGGATACACCTCTTTGTAGTTCAGGAGCTCTTCCAGTCGGTTCATGAGGTCAGTGATGGATCCCTCATCACTCACCCCTAATGCAACACAGGCCTCCTGCAGGCTTCTCTTTTGTGGCTGTTGGTGTTTTGAAAAGTATGTTTTTAGTATTACATTCCATGGAAATTATTAATAACAAGTGTAACTACTACCAATGTAAAAAGCGCATACCTTCTTGGACTCAATCAGGGTCAGAATGGTGTCCTCGTCCACCATTTTAGTCGACACCTTTGTATCGTTTTTTCTTTTTTTCAGGCCTTTCTTAACCTCAGTTTTCGGAAGACAGTCACCACTCCTCACATCCTCCCCCATCCATGCAGCAAGTGTAGAATATGAAGTTTTGGATTGATAAGGATTTCTTTTTGATGTCCCTGGTGACATTTTTAAAATACAATCATAATATTCAAGAGTATTGCCAGCATACTGGATCAATTACACATATTAATACTGTTAAGACTACTTTGTACTGCAAACTATATGTGCAAGCTAAAAATATGTGAAAATTGTACTGTTTTCCTGGTGCACTGGGTAACACTGTTCCTTTACTGTAGCTCCATGATAGTTCTGACCACTTTAAATGCAAAATATTATGTATAGTAAATGGGGAAAAGTATTGAAATTCCCTCAAAGCACTACAGAAAAAGACTGAATCAGAAAATAATTACTTATACGGTCCACTTGCACCTGATAAAAAGTATAAGTTTCAGATTTATCTGAATAGTTTCTAAATTTCATGGATTTATTACACAACAAGCATCTGGTCACCATTTAATTTTAACTAATTCGCTGTTCTTGGGAATTTCCCCCATTTGTTCCTTTGGAGATAAAATTGTATGCCAACTTGAATACAACTGGGCTGGTGCATTTGCGCATGAAGGTTATGCGATAATGTCAAAAAATGTTCAACATTTACATGGATAAACTAACCCGATGTAAAGCCTTCAGCAATGAGTTCTTTCTCCAGTTTTTCCCATGTTGTGACAATATCGATGTTGAGGTCTTTGTCAGTTATTTCCCCTAGATCAGGCCGTGTAAATGTACCAACTGCAAAAAGTAATCAGATTTGGAACAGCAGTGCAGAATCATATCAACAGTTCTGGTTAATAATTACATAGATTGCAAACATCAGTAAACTGATGTAGATTCTTAACTCAATGTATTGTTCATGTATATGTTGCAGATGTACCTGGGATGTCAAAGGCGATTTTCCAGTTTGCATCTGCAATAATCACAGGTGGAGAGTCACCACACTGATAGCAGCTGAACTTGAATTCGTAATTCGTCAGGGCGAGAAAGTGATGGAAAGCCTTTCGAACTGTCTGGTGATGGAAGCGGTTATCGTTGAAAAAAGTCAGGGTTGACAACATGCGCCCTGGAGCAGTTTTGTTCTGTAAAGTAATTTTAAAAGTGTGATTATTACAATATACTTACGGTGGTCACATTTGCACATACTTTTCTCTAGGCAATAATCACAAAACTAATATAAGTAATGTGTAACTGAATTAGACACTTTAATAACACATTTGTACAGCATGCAATTTGACAGCTGCAAATAAAGACCAGACACTGGAAGAAAGTAGAGCAGTATTTGCATTAAACTGTAGAAAACGAACATTAAGTTGAATTAAGATGTTTAAAATGAATAATAACACCTACGGCCAGTGCGGAAAGAAGAAGTTCACATAATGGCAGAGTCAGGAACACACGGTCGTTGAAGTTGTGGAACCCAGACTTGTATTCCTGGAATCGTACATGGTTTTGGCAGACAGGGCACTGCTTGATGGCAACAGAGATACCTGTAGATGTATTATCATCAAATTAACAAAAAAATGAAGAGGACACATTGAACGACTTGATATTCACAGTGTGTAACCAATGGGTGTTAGAGCCACAGAATAGACACCTTTTACCAAGCTAAAGCACTTGCCTTTTTTAATATAGGTGTAACCATACACAGTGGCCTGGTTGGTTATTATCTCATGTTGCAAAAGATCTGGTGGAGTGGGCCCTGGACAATAGGGGCATGTTTTTTCCTCTGGGATGAAGCAGGTGGGGGCATCCTTCTCCCTACTTCTCAGATCCACTGAAAGGTCATGTGGTGGTGGAATTGTCTTGCTTGAAAACAAATACTCTGTCATTTCAGAAACCTTTATTTGGCTTTCAGCATAGGAAGACATTTCAGCCTCAGACATGTGGATTTCTGTTTCCAAGTCATCTACTCCATCTGTCAGATCTTCCGAGTTTGGTAAGAGAAGATGTGTTGACTCTTGGAAAATCCACCACATTGCCAGCTTACGGTGAATACAGCGATGGGATCGCCCAGTCCCTCCACATTGGCAGTTCCACCTTCCAGACCCTGAATCAAAGCTGACTCTTGTGCGCCCAAATTTGCACCAGTTGTCTATTTTGTCAGTGTACACAGAAAAGAACACCCATCTCTTTGAGTAGCCCATGTCCCCATAAATGATAGGGTAAACAGGATCAACTCCATGTTCAGCTGCAGTGCCATGTAACTCCTCACACATTTCAGTCCACTCTTTTGAAATGAGACCTTTGTCATGCATTTCCTTTAAAGAATGAAGTGTTAGGCTTGCAGGTCGTGAATATGGGTCTGCATGTTTCGTCCTCTCAAGATGGATACACTCTTTGGCTGGGTTTCCTGATGCTCTTCCAATCTTCATAAGTTGCTGGCAGTTTTCAAGTTCGCAATCAATGACAGGTGCGGTTGTGGATTTTCTCACATGGATGGGAAATAGAGGGCCAGATTGGTATTTAGGGGTGACATATATTCCATTTTGGGGGTCGATGCACATCATGGGCATGGTGTTTACATTGTGAACCTCTCTGAAGTGCTTTCTTAGGTTATTTGGTTGATTGAAAGTTGAATCACAGTGTCGACATGGAAAACTGCCTGCAGAAGGATTGTCAGTGCTCAGTTCAGTGCTGTCTTTTTCGTCTGTGAAATATAAAAAGGCTAGTGTTAATTGCTAAGTGAAAAAGTCAAATATCTAATGCATAATAGAAAGCCGAGTGTGAATCGGCTGGGATGAGGATCAGCACCGCTAAATCTGAGGCCATGACTCTTAGCAGGAAACCGGTGGATTGCTTACTCCGGGTAGGAAATTAGTCCTTAGCCCAAGTGAAGGAGTTCAAGTACCTCGGGGTCTTGTTCGCGAGTGAGGGTACTATGGAGCGTGAGATTGGCCGGAGAATCGGAGCAGCGGGGGCGGTATTGCGTTCGCTTTACCGCACCGTTGTAACGAAAAGAGAGCTGAGCCGCAAGGCAAAGCTCTCGATCTACCGGTCGATCTTCGTTCCTATCCTCACCTATGGTCATGAGGGCTGGGTGATGACCGAAAGGACGAGATCGCGGGTACAAGCGGCCGAGATGAGTTTTCTCAGAAGGGTGGCTGGCGTCTCCCTTAGGGATAGGGTGAGAAGCTCAGCCATCCGTGAGGAACTCGGATTAGAGCCGCTGCTCCTTTACTTAGAAAGGAGTCAGCTGAGGTGGTTCGGGCATCTGGTAAGGATGCCCACTGGGCGCCTTCCTTGGGAGGTGTTTCAGGCACGTCCAGTGGGGAGGAGACCTCGGGGAAGACCCAGGACTAGGTGGAGAGATTATATCTCAACACTGGCCTGGGAACGCCTCGGGATCCCCCCGTCAGAGCTGGTCAATGTGGCCCGGGAAAGGGAAGTCTGGGGCCCCCTGCTTGAGCTGCTCCCCCCGCGACCCGACCCCGGATAAGCGGTCGAAAATGAGATGAGATGAGATAATAGAAAGATATACCAACTACAGTACATGTCACAAATCATAGAATGCAAATATTAAACCCTTTACTTTAATGATATCTGTTTTTAATGACTATACATTATAAGACAAATTAATAACTGATGTGTAACAATGGGCTGTAGAAAACTCTTTCAGTCGGGAATATGCATTTTAAGTTAATGTCACGGTCTACTGAAGGAGTATACTGCCTAGAAATATCATACTAAGGGGTTAACATGTAAATTAAAAAAATACATTCCGATCCAAACAACATTATTGTGTAATTCCATACCTTCTTTTTGTCCCACAGCAATACCTGGAAATACAGAAGGGGGAAATAATAGTCACATGTAGGGCATCACAGAGAGTATACAAATAGCCTAATGTAATACTTTGCCTACTGACAATCCACTATCTGTCTTACCATGATTTTTTTGCAAGTGGTTTATAAAAATGTTAGTCCTTGTAAATGGTCGATATCCACAGAAAGGACAGTGGTAATGGCTTCTTTTGGTATCTGCTGTATCCTTGCAGAAGCATGCCACGACAAACTTTTCTGTGGAATGAAGAACAAATCAACTCATCAATACTAGGTTCTGTAGTTAAATGCTACTCTTATTAACTTCAATATGGTCATGTGTCTTGATACCTGTGGTTTGATCCACGAAATAGATTGCCTTTTTGAGGTGTTTCTTCAGTAGGTGGTCTTCATTGGCCAGTTGTTTCATCCGACAGAACACACACTCCTCAGAAGTGCGAGACAAAAATGTGTCCACGTCTGTAAAAGCCTGATGAGAACCTGCAACCGGCAAAGAAGTTCTTACAATGGCTACACGCACACACTGCAGTGTATGGGGTATGGGGTTAAGGGATAAAAAAAGAGAAAACCTAGGCCTACATAGTTTTTAATGTAATTCTTTCTACATGTGCAGTCCATTTACTATTAACATAATGGAACATGTAGGCTATTAGGCAATTTTTCTAGTTATTTTGTATCACGCATGGCAAATCATAGAATGCAACAATTAAACTCTTTACTGTGTTGGTTAACAATAAGGTGCCATAATAAATAGCAAACTAAGCTGCAGTTGCGATTTGTCCTCAATAAAACAATAACTTTAAAATTAGGAAATCAAACAAAGCAACGTAATCAAAATATCGATTATAATACAAACGACAAAACATAAAATAGTCATATTATTTTATATTAAGCAAACAAAACTAAATAAATGTTTTACAATTAAATCTAAGAACCGCATAGCTCCAACTAAAGGACGCGTCGACGCGTTAACTTCAATATGGACAAATCGCCACTACAGCTTAGTTTGCTATTTATTATGGCACCTTATTGTTACCCAACACAGTTGGGTAACAATCGACACGCGAAAAATGCGTGTCGATTCGAAAATCCCAAAACAAAGATGGCGGCGCCAGACCGTAGTAGGTACGCGAGTGGCTCCTCAGACTTTCATAAGTGCAAGGCGCCACGCACTCGTTCCTCTTAAGTTTTCGCAAGTTCCCGCATTATTCCCCAAGTTTCCCGCAGTTTTTGAAAGTACGAAAATTGCATAAATATGCCGCATATTTCATCGCATTTTTTAAGAAAACGTGCAGCATAATCAAGGTTTTCTGGCCACAACAATTAGAAGAAAACGCCGCATTTTTCTGGAGGAACTGATTAACTTGTGACAAATCGATATTTTAGTAACAATTAACAAAGGGTTAGGTAATGATAACTTTGCTATTTATTATGGCACCTTATCATAAAGTGTTACCCTGTGTTGTGGTCTATAGCGCTACAGGCCTTTTCCCGTTTTCGCTTTTCCCCTCTTCAACTCATCACCCAATACTGTATACTGACTGATACTTCATTATTTCAAAGAATAGCATACTTTAAAATCATGTAAAGCACTAAAGACTTACCAGCCATGTTGTCAAACCTTCACTTCGGCTGTCGCAGCCAGTGAGGGTTATGACGGAGCCAATTTCCAGTCGCTACGCCTCGTGCCCACTACCTCCGTCCACTGACTGATCCATTGACTTTGAATGGGGACGGACCCGCAATGCATTGTGCGCTGGTTCGCTTAATTCATAATTTCTTCTTCAGGTTTTATGTTTATTTTATTTTCCATTCTTTAGGCCTACTTCTATTTAGATTATTTTTTGTATAACGGGTCAGCTCACATTAATAAACACATTGGGCACCAGAGTGCAGAGTTCAATGTGACAGAATTAGCATGCAGGGGAGTGTTTAGATCCTAATAAATTTGGTTATGTGGGTAAATTAACATTAGTCCTACGTCTTAAGGCGCGTGTGATCTGTAGACCAATCGCCTCTATCAAATAATGCTCCCACTGCAGAATCACGTTATTTTACACCAATACTCACCATATGTAGGCCTACACTGTAAAAATATGGGGAGCATATTTTGATGCTTCTTTATAGCGTCTTTATTGAAGATTTCAGGAGTATCGTGTGGATAGACCAATCGCCTCTATCAAATAATGCTCCCACTGCAGAATCACATTCTTTACACCACTCACCCTATATACACTGTTGATGCTGTTTTATAACGTATATTGAATATTTCAGCGGTACACAGTATGAGCAATGTATGTAATGTGAAAAAAAATTAACACCAAAAAAAACATCAATAGTCAATTAAACTAAATAAATAACTTCAACAAGAAAAGTGTATCAAAGTATTGTTAAAACTTGTATACATTTGTGAATGGGATTCTGTGTGTGTTTATATATGTAATAGATAATAAAAGATCCATAAAATAATAATAAAAACAAACAAAAGATCTCAAATCTTTATTTATTTTAAGGCATTTCTTTCAAATATATACAGCCTTATTTTCATGGGCATATTGGGCACTCAAAATGTGCTCACCGATTGCACGATCCACACTGCACCTACCAAATAAAACAATTAAAAGAGAATTACAATTTGCAATGAGATACATTGTATGGAATTATGAACACACATTTTTGAGTCAATTAATTGACTCGGGATTTCAGGATGCCCGTATGTCCCCCCCCATTGGAGAGGAGTAAAACTCTATAAAGACTTGTCTTGCCTCCTCTTTGGATTGAATGGCTCTCCTGCTCCCAACGTAGAGCTCTCCTTCTGCAGTGAACATTCATTAAAGAACTTTCATCATTAAAGAGCTATCTTACCAAGACACTATCTACACATTTTATTGTATGTATAGGTCTATCTACATACTGTACCCCTGAAATCTTCAATGAAGATGTTATAAACAAGCATCAAAAGATGCTCCCCATATTCTCACTGTGTACAAAGGTTGAGTTGTGGTTTAAAATAATGTGATCATGCAGTGGGAGCATTATTTGATGGAGGCAATTGGTCTATCCACATACTTTACCCCTGCTATCTTAAATAAAGACGTTATAAACAAGCATCTAAATATGCTCCCCATATTCTTAGTGTACATAGGATGAGAGGTGGTTTCAAATAATGTGATTCTGCAGTGGGAGCATTATCTGATAGAGGCAATTGGTCTATCCACAAAGGCTACTTTACCCCTGCTATCTTAAATAAAGACGTTATAAACAAGCTAGTATTTCAGATGCTCACCCTTTAACTTGAATTTTGAAGCGTACCTCCTAAGGTTTCATTTCTGGAATTTATCAAAGCCATCCGGGAATGTTCCCAGAGACAGGAGGTCAAACGATTGTTTCCATCTTTCCTCCGCTTTACAAACACAAGTATTTAGAATTTATGTAACACGATAAATATTTTGTTATAACAAGACAAGATGTCCCCCCCCCCCCCTCCCCCTCCACCACCGACGAAAACTTCTCCGCTCCCAGACCCGTAAAGATAACACATAGGCCTAGGTTATGTCATCGTATTTCTACAAAAAGTGTGCACATATTTAAGTGCTTACAGGTGAAAAGGCGCAATGTTAAACATATTTGTAAGATAATTGCGCAGTTAAAAACATGTTTTAAAGAAAATACTCACCATCAGCCTAAAAGGTAGCAGAAACTGATGGGTAGCAGAAATTGGCAGAACACCGGTAACAAATAAGTTGTAAAAAGACACACCGTGTACATTTATTTGGCCATATAAACACGTGTCTAGTTCACGTCATGCAGGCTGTGTTCAGTAAAATAAATGGCGATGTTTTAATAATTTTGATTGATTTCATACAAATCAACAAGCCTCTCCCTGCGTCATTGTGCGTGTATCCGAGGTGCGTGCGTGCGTGGGGGGTTCTTGATTGACCGATTTTCGAATATTATTCGAATACTTCTCAGCGAATATTGAAAAGTATTTTTTGCCAGAAATACACATCCCTAGTACTTACCATTTTAAATGAATAGCATGCCAGCAGAAAAACGGTAGGTGCAGTAGAAACTGGTAATTACCATTTTCCATGAGTGGCATGCCAGCGGAAAAACGGTAGGTGCCAGTAGAAACTGGTAATTACCATTTTCCATGAGTGGCATGCCATCGGAAAAACGGTAGGTGCCAGTAGAAACTGGTAATTACCATTTTCCATGAGTGGCATGCCAGCGGAAAAACGGTAGGTGCCAGTAGAAACTGGTAATTACCATTTTCCATGAGTGGCATGCCAGCGGAAAAACGGTAGGTGCCAGTAGAAACTGGTAATTACCATTTTCCATGAGTGGCATGCCAGCGGAAAAACGGTGGTTCCAGTAGGAAATGGAACTTCCGATTAACATAATTGGCTTGCCAGCGGAAAAACTTTTGGCCTGTATGCCATGATACCAATGGATCATGTCGATATAGAAAGGTTTATGACACTGGATCAGGGTTAAATGATAGGAACCTATAGGCCTGCTTAAATTATTTGGTTAAACACCAATAAGAACAAATGCAAAACTTAATATTTGGCCTATTGAATAGTTATGAGCTGAAGCAGTCATACAGTAGGCTTTATTATAGGCTACGCTACTAGAACATCTTGATAAAACACGAGTGGAAAAATGGATGACTGTCTAGCCATAGCCTACAGTGCCACCCCTATAGGGACCTGGCTCTGGTGCACTAACCGGAAACTACGATCGCAACCGGAATAAACATCTCGCTTTGAACGGTGAACTCTTTACACATAGTAGTTATAAAGCTATTAAAACAACAAAATGACTCCATTAATGCAGGATGCGTGGAAAATGCATGCACACTTGGATGTGTAATGTAAGGTCGTAGGAAAGTATGTGTACTTCAAACACCAAGCACACAATATGTACCGTACAACATTTATCTTCCATTACTTAATGAAGGGGGGCATACAGTAGGCCTTAATTAGGAAACCAATGGCTTTAGGTGACAGTGCCTGTAGACATGTCTGCAAGATCTGTCTTAATCCAAGACATGTGCCTTATGATATCTTTATTTTCAGGGAAGACATCTAACAATGTAACATTGCCATCTACAAATACACCTACTGCAACAGACAAGGACACAGACAGCACATTTCAAGCCAACAATTACAGCATCTCAGAGGAGGACAAGGTTAGTACATAAATGTTTTACCATGAAATCCATCCCCTAAATAAGCATACCATAAATCACTTTCTGAATTGTGTACTTCATGAATATATCTTGTGTGTACTAATTAATATACTGTTGTCGATAGGTATCTTTGAAATGTATTTTCACTGGCACTCAGGATGAGTCCCAAATTCTGAACAAAATTGGGGGAAAGTTCCCAATTACTATAAGAGACTTGAAGAGTGTATGTCCTCTGGATGTAATGGAGGAGACCTCGCGGATGATGCCATGGTTGACAGATGATGTATGACAGTACTATTTATATTGAAACATCTTTTCAAAGATATACAGGTCCTTCTCAAAAAATTAGCATATTGTGATAAAGTTCATTCTTTTCCATAATGTAATGATAAAAATTAAACTTTCATATATTTTAGATTCATTGCACACCAACTGAAATATTTCAGGTCTTTTATTGTTTTAATACTGATGATTTTGGCATACAGCTCATGAAAACCCAAAATTCCTATCTCAAAAAATTGGCATATTTCATCCGACCAATAAAAGAAAAGTGTTTTTAATACAAAAAAAGTCAACCTTCAAATAATTATGTTCAGTTATGCACTCAATACTTGGTCGGGAATCCTTTTGCAGAAATGACTGCTTCAATGCGGCGTGGCATGGAGGCAATCAGCCTGTGGCACTGCTGAGGTCTTATGGAGGCCCAGGATGCTTCGATAGCGGCCTTAAGCTCATCCAGAGTGTTGGGTCTTGCGTCTCTCAACTTTCTCTTCACAATATCCCACAGATTCTCTATGGGGTTCAGGTCAGGAGAGTTGGCAGGCCAATTGAGCACAGTAATACCATGGTCAGTAAACCATTTACCAGTGGTTTTGGCACTGTGAGCAGGTGCCAGGTCGTGCTGAAAAATGAAATCTTCATCTCCATAAAGCTTTTCAGCAGATGGAAGCATGAAGTGCTCCAAAATCTCCTGGTAGCTAGCTGCATTGACCCTGCCCTTGATAAAACACAGTGGACCAACACCAGCAGCTGACATGGCACCCCAGACCATCACTGACTGTGGGTACTTGACACTGGACTTCAGGCATTTCCTTCTCCCCAGTCTTCCTCCAGACTCTGGCACTTTGATTTCCGAATGACATGCAAAATTTGCTTTCATCCGAAAAAAGTACTTTGGACCACTGAGCAACAGTCCAGTGCTGCTTCTCTGTAGCCCAGGTCAGGCGCTTCTGCCGCTGTTTCTGGTTCAAAAGTGGCTTGACCTGGGGAATGCGGCACCTGTAGCCCATTTCCTGCACACGCCTGTGCACGGTGGCTCTGGATGTTTCTACTCCAGACTCAGTCCACTGCTTCCGCAGGTCCCCCAAGGTCTGGAATCGGCCCTTCTCCACAATCTTCCTCAGGGTCCGGTCACCTCTTCTCGTCGTGCAGCGTTTTCTGCCACACTTTTTCTTTCCCACAGACTTCCCACTGAGGTGCCTTGATTGGGCACTCTGGGAACAGCCTATTCGTTCAGACATTTCTTTCTATGTCTTACCCTCTTGCTTGAGGGTGTCAATGATGGCCTTCTGGACAGCAGTCAGGTCGGCAGTCTTACCCATGATTGCGGTTTTGAGTAATGAACCAGGCTGGGAGTTTTTAAAAGCCTCAGGAATCTTTTGCAGGTGTTTAGAGTTAATTCGTTGATTCAGATGATTAGGTTAATAGCTCGTTTAGAGAACCTTTTCATGATATGCTAATTTTTTGAGATAGGAATTTTGGGTTTTCATGAGCTGTATGCCAAAATCATCAGTATTAAAACAATAAAAGACCTGAAATATTTCAGTTGGTGTGCAATGAATCTAAAATATATGAAAGTTTAATTTTTATCATTACATTATGGAAAAGAATGAACTTTATCACAATATGCTAATTTTTTGAGAAGGACCTGTATGTGTATAGTCAGTTATATCCTGCAAAAATCTATATCACTATAATTTCTTAACTACTCAGGCTGTCAATTTCCGGGTGGCACAGCTTGCACTGGACTGTAGTAAGGTAATATAAAGTAGTTCTATGTGTATGATGAAATAAATTGAATATATTTAATGTTAAATAGTATATACTATAACCTGTTTGCTAATGCTAAAAGACAGTAAGCCTATTAATCATTTTCCCCACTGCACAGTCTGTGAGTTTGGGGCACTTTGACTTCATTATCTGGAGCCGTGACTGGTTAAAATATGGCAAAGTCCAGAACAAATCTCTAACGAACTTGGAGGTGGGTTTTACCTTTTTTGTAAGTTACATTGTATTTACAATTTAATGTTTTACCATTGATATTTAATGCTGAAATCACACATGTCTCCACCACCCTAGATTGCTGACAGAATCTTTCTGCCAAGGATTGTGGGTCACAGGACCCCCGAGACTGGTAACCACTTCATCCTTTGGGTAGGCAAAAATTAGAACACATCAACCATCATGCAAAATATTGACAAAGAATTGTGGTTGACGAGGATAATGTGATAAGAATGTTTAAACAAGATGTGCTACTAACACATTTTCATGAACAATCTATGTTTATGGTACTTTGTAGCAACCAAATCAGAATTACACCACCGCCTATTTCATTAATTTCCCCCTGAATTACACCACCACCTACTTGTCAGAGTTCATTCATGTTTCCCTCAGTTACGCCTCCAATCACATTGGAGTAGTATTGGAATATGGAATAGTGTTCATTTTACCACCCAAACGCACATTCAGAAGGAACAATGCAAGACACAAACATGCTACATGTAAAATAATTTACCTGAAGTCTTATTTTACAAGAATAAGGATACGTGGAAAATGCATGGACCTATTAAAGAAAATGCGCCGACGTTGGCTCAGCCTGGCTCCGCCTCTTCAGCTACGTAGCTATGATCTCAGCCGTAGAGCACGAAAGGTGTACATCAATCCACACTCATCGGTTTGACCGTTTTGAGTATACCATCCGGGTCCTTTCACTACACTTCCTTTCGCCCTGATCTTAATTGCAACGCACTACGTACTCAAACTATATAAAAAAGAAGTCATACTAAAATAAAGTATAATGACTGCGGATAGTATGGATATTGGAACAAAGCAATAGACTAGCTCTATGGCCACCTATAACTACCGTCACCGGAGCAAGTCCGGCTGTTTTCAAAAGCATCTGTCATTACAAAAGCAACAACAAACAGATCGGAAATATCCTAACAACAGCACGGACGAGAGAAACGTGTAAATCCCTTTATTTACGGCGTTATGTTGTGATATTGTGTCAATAAATACCAAATATATATACCTTTACATTTATGGCAATACCTGTCTTGAAATTATACGGAGGAGTTATGCTGGTGTCACATACCATTGTTGGGAACTGCAGTTACCGTTCCACCTGAACGGCAGTTACCGTTTCAGAACGGCAGTTACCGTTCCAGAACGGCATATGCCATGGCATTACCGTTTCAGAACGGTAGTTACCGTTTCAGAACGGTAGTTACCGTTTCAGAACGGCAGTTACCGTTCCAGAACGGCATATGCCATGGTATGTCTGTGGTCGCGACGGCAGTTACCGTTTCAGAACGGTAGTTACCGTTTCAGAATGGTAGTTACCGTTCCAGAACGGCATATGCCATGGTATGTCAGTGGTCGCGACGGCAGTTACCGTTTCAGAACGGTAGTTACCGTTTCAGAACGGCAGTTACCGTTTCAGAACGGCAGTTACCGTTCCAGAACGGCATATGCCATGGTATGTCAGTGGTCGCGGTGGCACATGCCACAGGCCATTAAACGATCTCGGCGTCTCTCAGTAGGGCCGAGATCGTTTATTGGCCTGTGGCATGTGCCACCGCGACCACTGACATACCATGGCATATGCCGTTCTGGAACGGTAACTGCCGTTCTGAAACGGTAACTGCCGTTCTGAAACGGTAACTGCCGTCGCGACCACTGACATACCATGGCATATGCCGTTCTGGAACGGTAACTGCCGTTCTGAAACGGTAACTACCGTTCTGAAACGGTAACTACCGTTCTGAAACGGTAACTACCGTTCTGAAACGGTAATGCCATGGCATATGCCTTTCTGGAACGGTAACTACCGTTCTGAAACGGTAACTGCCGTTCAGGTGGAACGGTAACTGCAGTTCCCAACAATGGTATGTGACACCAGCATAACTCCTCCGTATAATTTCAAGACAGGTATTGCCATAAATGTAAAGGTATATATATTTGGTATTTATTGACACAATATCACAACATAACGCCGTAAATAAAGGGATTTACACGTTTCTCTCGTCCGTGCTGTTGTTAGGATATTTCCGATCTGTTTTGTTGTTGCTTTTGTAATGACAGATGCTTTTGAAAACAGCCGGACTTGCTCCGGTGACGGTAGTTATAGCCTAGCCTTCTAGGTGGCCATAGAGCTAGTCTATTGCTTTGTTCTAATATCCATACTATCCGCAGTCATTATACTTTATTTTAGTATGACTTCTTTTTTTATATAGTTTGAGTACGTAGTGCGTTGCAATTAAGATCAGGGCGAAAGGAAGTGTAGTGAAAGGACCCGGATGGTATACTCAAACGGTCAAACCGATGAGTGTGGATTGATGTACACCTTTCGTGCTCCACGGCAGCGATCTAATAGCTACGTAGCTGAAGAGGCGGAGCCAGGCTGAGCCAACGTCGGCGCATTTTCTTTAATAGGTCCATGCATTTTCCACGTATCCTGCATTAATGGAGTCATTTTGTTGTTTTAATAGCTTTATAACTACTATGTGTAAAGAGTTCACCGTTCAAAGCGAGATGTTTATTGCGGTTGCGATCGTAGTTTCCGGTTAGTGCACCAGAGCCAGGTCCCTATAGGGGTGGCACTGTAGGCTATGGCTAGACAGTCATCCATTTTTCCACTCGTGTTTTATCAAGATGTTCTAGTAGCGTAGACTATAATAAAGCCTATACTGTATGACTGCTTCAGCTCATAACTATTCAATAGGCCAAATATTAAGTTTTGCATTTGTTGTTATTGGTGTTTAACCAAATAATTTAAGCAGGCCTATAGGTTCCTATCATTTAACCCTGATCCAGTGTCATAAACCTTTCTATATCGACATGATCCAGTGGTATCATGGCATACAGGCCACCGTTTTTCCGCTGGCATGCCACTCATGTAAAATGGTATTACCAGTTTCTACTGGCACCTACCGTTTTTCCGCTGGCATGCCACTCATGGAAAATGGTAATTACCAGTTTCTACTGGCACCTACCGTTTTTCCGCTGGCATGCCACTCATGGAAAATGGTAATTACCAGTTTCTACTGGCACCTACCGTTTTTCCGCTGGCATGCCACTCATGGAAAATGGTAATTACCAGTTTCTACTGGCACCTACCGTTTTTCCGATGGCATGCCACTCATGGAAAATGGTAATTACCAGTTTCTACTGGCACCTACCGTTTTTATAAGAATGATTGTGTAGCTGTGAATCATGAGTGGTATGTGTGTATGAACGGGCAAATACCACAGGAAAGGAATATCTACTGGCAAACGGTAGGTGCCAGTAGAAACTGGTAATTACCATTTTCCATGAGTGGCATGCCATCGGAAAAACGGTAGGTGCCAGTAGAAACTGGTAATTACCATTTTCCATGAGTGGCATGCCAGCGGAAAAACGGTAGGTGCCAGTAGAAACTGGTAATTACCATTTTCCATGAGTGGCATGCCAGCGGAAAAACGGTAGGTGCCAGTAGAAACTGGTAATACCATTTTACATGAGTGGCATGCCAGTGGAAAAACGGTGGTTCCAGTAGGAAATGGAACTTCCGATTAACATAATTGGCTTGCCAGCGGAAAAACTTTTGGCCTGTATGCCATGATACCACTGGATCATGTCGATATAGAAAGGTTTATGACACTGGATCAGGGTTAAATGATAGGAACCTATAGGCCTGCTTAAATTATTTGGTTAAACACCAATAACAACAAATGCAAAACTTAATATTTGGCCTATTGAATAGTTATGAGCTGAAGCAGTCATACAGTAGGCTTTATTATAGGCTACGCTACTAGAACATCTTGATAAAACACGAGTGGAAAAATGGATGACTGTCTAGCCATAGCCTACAGTGCCACCCCTAACGGAAACTACGATCGCAACCGCAATAAACATCTCGCTTTGAACGGTGAACACTTTACACATAGTAGTTATAAAGCTATTAAAACAACAAAATGACTCCATTAATGCAGGATACGTGGAAAATGCATGGACCTATTAAAGAAAATGCGCCGACGTTGGCTCAGCCTGGCTCCGCCTCTTCAGCTACGTAGCTAAGATCTCAGCCGTAGAGCACGAAAGGTGTACATCAATCCACACTCATCGGTTTGACCGTTTTGAGTATACCATCCGGGTCCTTTCACTACACTTCCTTTCGCCCTGATCTTAATTGCAACGCACTACGTACTCAAACTATATAAAAAAGAAGTCATGCTAAAATAAAGTATAATGACTGCGGATAGTATGGATATTGGAACAAAGCAATAGACTATAGCTCTATGGCCACCTAGAAGGCTAGGCTATAACTACCGTCACCGGAGCAAGTCCGGCTGTTTTCAAAAGCATCTGTCATTACAAAAGCAACAACAAACAGATCGGAAATATCATAACAACAGCACGGACGAGAGAAACGTGTAAATCCCTTTATTTACGGCGTTATGTTGTGATATTGTGTCAATAAATACCAAATATATACCTTTACATTTATGGCAATACCTGTCTTGAAATTATACGGAGGAGTTATGCTGGTGTCACATACCATTGTTGGGAACTGCAGTTACCGTTCCACCTGAACGGCAGTTACCGTTCCAGAAAGGCATATGCCATGGCATTACCGTTTCAGAACGGTAGTTACCGTTTCAGAACGGCAGTTACCGTTTCAGAACGGCAGTTACCGTTCCAGAACGGCATATGCCATGGTATGTCAGTGGTCGCGACGGCAGTTACCGTTTCAGGACAGTAGTTACCGTTTCAGAATGGCAGTTACCGTTCCAGAACGGCATATGCCATGGTATGTCTGTGGTCGCGACGGCAGTTACCGTTTCAGAACGGCAGTTACCGTTCCAGAACGGCATATGCCATGGTATGTCAGTGGTCGCGGTGGCACATGCCACAGGCCATTAAACGATCTCGGCGTCTCTCCAAAAAATCGCAAAAAAAAAGTGAAAAATAGAAAAAAAAGAAAATTGGATTTGTATTGTTTTTCTATTATGAATTTATGCGTTGGTAATTATTACTACTGTGTAATAACATGTGATAATTAGGGGCCGGAATGTTGGTGACAGGTATAGGCAGACTGACAGGTCACGTGGGGTTGGGGCTACGTCAGTCAGGATCAGTGTTAAAAGTCAGCTGTTCACGCGCGGGTGGGGGTTTGAATGAAATGTTTGAGATGAGAGGGGGTGGACGGGGGAAGTCCAACTTTGCTGACCGCACAATGTATTAACGCACTTTAGCACCGATCACTTTAGGACTATGCTACTATGGAACGTTTTTAACTTATCTCTAATAAAACCAACAAAACGCAGTACCCATTTTTAAGTGATTCTTGGAACAAGCAGCGCGTCTGGCAAAAACATATTTTCCCGATCTAGCCTCTCGGAGACTAAATTAGTGGTTCGATAGTCGCCATACACCGTGTAAGTTGACTAATGCTGTTGCATGTTGTTTAGCTAAAAGATGACTGACTAATCAATGTCAATATATCAAGTCAAGCTGGTTAACAATTGTTAACTGTTACCTATGTTAAATCGCTTGCTAGGTGCAGAGTGATAGTAACTAGTGACAATTACTCTGTTACATTCCCTTGAGTAAATTTTTGGATAAATTATACTCTTAAGAGTTGTTTTGCTGCAAAATGCTTTTTTACATATATAATTCTAAAGGAAGCACAACAACCTTGAGAACTTGTGCTCACGGTTGTTTTGCATATATTTGTGACTAGACCATGACTGACATGTGATTACACCATGTCTGGGAGCACCCAGTATTGCTTTCGAAAAATACATATAGTCTAATAAATGAATAACAAATGTGGCCAGACGTCACCCAAGGTCCAAAGAAGGGCCACAAATATTAACATCAGTTATTTAACTGTCGAGGATAATCAACATCGAAACTTTATTACTTTTTAGTTTATGTAACCATTATTTAATTTTTATTATATTATTGTTTCTACTTGGGTCTAAAATGAAAAATATTATTTTGTAATCTAGTTAATCAGGAGCGCCTGTAGCTTTTGATTTCCTTAGTTCAAAAGGTAAATACTGACATGGATGTTTAAATATGTAGTATATATATTTAATTTCAAAGAGACTTTTTGTTTATTATTTATTTTGCAGATATTATTTGACTACTGCATTATTTCTGTTTTAAAGAAAGCATGGTATAGGTCATACCATTTGTCTTAGTCAGTGAAGCAAGTAAGCTACATATTCATTTAGTCTTTCGGCCTGTAGCATATAAACAAAATGAAGCAACTGTCCCATATTTCTAACTGCATTTGAAGTAGACATTGAGACTCACCAAAAATGGACACTATAGGACAGTGATCATGATTTGTCTCAATATCAGAATAACAACAATGGGTAAAATAGCAATGGCTGGTAAAATGGCCATAAAGTAGGTCTGTCTATGCACTATGCAGTGTAAGCTTGTCCAGGCCCTGCAAGTCAGGATGTAGGCTATGAATCGGAATGAATAGTAGGTAAATAGGTAGTGGCCATCCCCAAAATGCATCAGAATACAGGAAATCAAATCTATTTAATTACATTTATTTTAGGGGGGGGAACCCCAGACCCCCTGTCTATTACTGTGCCCCACCAACATTTTTGATCACCAGCCGCCACTGGTCTTAGTCTTGATTAATTTTCACACATCTGTTTTGTCATAGTTGACGACGGCAAATGTAAAATAGCTACATCTTCATGTCGATATGTTTATTGCTGTCACTTTCACTTGTCACTTCTTGCCATTAAATAAAATTATGTGGCTTATTACCCTGTTACCTTGTCACTTCCATTCCATTTTTGGGGCTGATCGTTTAAAACAGGAATGGTGTTTTACAGAACTTTTCGTGTTCAGTGTTTTCATTTGTATGCAGTCACATTATATATAATTATTTTCGTGTTCAGTGTTGTCATTTGGCACTTAATTATCGGGCTACTTACCCTGTAGATGCTCGAGGGTCATTCTGTGTCAACTCAACCAGAGTTTGGCAGCTTTAGATTTTAACTTTAGATTTTGATAGTATATCATTTTAAAGAACTAAAGTCGGTCCCCTGGTGCTGTGCTGTTTGTGGTTATGTAGCCACTAAGGAGAGGTGCAACTGAATGCGAGAGGATGATAAATCACTCATTAGACCTCTGAATAATTTGTCCCCCTCACTTTTGAAGTGATGGCTACGCCCCTGCACACACACACACACACACACACACACACACACACACACACACACACACACACACACACACACACACACACACACACACACACACACAGGAAGATTAAAGGACGCTTGAGGAAGCAGGGGGTTGCTAGGGAAACACTGGAAGGCCTGGAGCGAACTAACAAGGGATTGGCCGGATGTGTCTCTCTCTCTCTCTCTCTCTCTCTCTCTCTCTCTCTCTCTCTCTCTCTCTCTCTCTCTCTCTCTGTGCATGCTGGGAGTTTGGTGGTGGAGAGCGTGGTGAGTTTGAGTGAGAGTTTGTGATTTACTCCCACTTTTTTTTCTTTTTCCTACTGTGCATTGTATGATTGTTTCGTAGTGATTATATGGTTGTTGTTGGTGTAGTTAGGTGAATATCTAGCGGGGTGTTTTTGGTGGACGGGGGGGGCGTGTTTCACGGCGGGGATGACGTCCTCGGAGACGTCTATTCGACATGGAGTGCGGGTTCAGCCCGATCCGTCTGTCCCGGTAGAGGCGGTTCTCCTAGCTGTGGCAGACCGTGTGGGACACGCCAACCCGTCATATGCCTCCAGAATGAATAAAGGAGTGGTTGTGTTTTTGAAAGAGGAGCATTTTGTGGCTGAGCTAATAGTGAGCGGCGTCTCTTTGAACGGAGTCTATCTGCAGGATTCCCCGCTCGCCGTGCCCACCGCCCGGGTTACCGTTTCCGGGGTTCCCCCGTTCATTCCAAGCTTCGGGAAGATGGCGAGTGGCTTTAGGATTGTGGCTTTAGGATGTAAGAGCGATAAGCTGAAGCATGTCGTCATTTAGGAGACAGGTGTTTATGTTCCTGAACTGTCCAGCACAGACGCTAGATGTTTCCTTCAGAGTGAAACACGAGGAGGGGCATTACATGTTGTACTCCAGTACAGGCAGCATGAAATGTTTTGAGTGCGGGGATGTGGGGCACAAGCGGACGGCTTGTCCTCACAGGCTGAGGGGCGCCCGGAGCCGGGGCCCAGCGGGCCGGCGGAGGAGCGCACTCACACCGGCGCTCCGCCCGACGAGGAGCCGGCGGAGACCACCGCTCCTCGAGGGGCGGCGCCCTGCCGGCTGAGACCGAGGCAGGAGAGGGACACAGCGGACAGGTAGACAGTCAGGCCGAGGAATAGCGAGTTGAGTTAGGCAGAGAAGAAGGGCAAGTAGCAGAGGAGGAACCGGCAGCAGGAGTAGAGGACGTTGGCGGAGGAAGCAGTGGGAAAGAGCCGGCAGCAGAATCTGACCAAAGTCCGGCTGCTGGTTCGAAGGTGGGAGGGGGAGAGCCTGGTGCTATGGGGGGTGTTGCTGCTAGGGGATAAGGAGGAAGAGATGGAGTATGACACTGACTCTGACTGTGTCTCTGTTGCAGACTCACAGTCAAATAGTGGAGATCTGTACACACTGGAGGAAATAAATGGTTTCCTGGATGAAACTTTTGGGAAATCTGTCAAAGTATCTGAGTTTTTTCCAGATGCAGAAAAAATCATTAAGGGTGTGGTAACCTTGCAGAAAGTAGTTGATGCTGATATGTTGGATGAGAAGAAACGTTTCCGGTTAAAAAATACACATCAAGACTAGAGGTAAAGGTTTAAAAAGGTTAAGAATAAATAAGTAAGGTCATGATGAATGTGTTGCACTGGGTGATCTTACTCTTGTTTCCTCTACCTGTGTATATCATCTCTCTCTCTCAGTCCTCTATGTATAAGGTAAGGGTCGGCTCTTTAAATATTAATGGTGGGCGGGACAGAAGAGGGCAGTTATTTCAGAAATGGTCCAACAGAAAAGATTAGACATAGTTTTCCTGCAGGAAACGCACAGCAACAAAGATAATGAGATAGACCGGGGTTTGTGGTGGAAGGGCGAGTATGTTCTGTCTCATGGTACCAACTTCTCTACTGGTGTAGCCATTCTCTTTTCTCCAGGGCTTGATGTTAATGTCATCTCCACCACAGAGATAGTGACAGGCAGGGCTTTGGTGGTCAGAGTAGAAATACAGGACATATATTTTTGTTTCATTAACATCTATGCTCCGAATCAGGGATCACACAGATCGGATATCTTTAAGAAAATAAAAGTTTTTTTAAAGCAGTGTGATCAGAGCCATTGTGTAGTGATGGGTGGAGATTGGAATTGCACTACCGATTTTACACTGGATAGAACAGGAGAGGAACCCCATTTACAGTCATCCACCATTTTATCACAGGTAATTTCAGAGTCAGGTGTAATAGATGTATGGAGGGTCAAACATCCCCAGGTTAGGCAGTACACATGGGTTAAGGTGTCAGATGAGAACGTGAGTGCAGCCAGGCTGGATAGGGTTTACATGTCATAAAGTTTTAGCAACAGGTTATTGAACAGCTACATTTACCCAGTAAGTTTCACTGACCACCACTTGGTCACGTTAGATTTTCATATCTCACCAACCACTAAATACAGCTCATACTGGCACTTTAATGTTAAGCTGCTTAAGGACAGTGACTTCTCTCAGAAATTTGAGACTTCCTGGGGAATTTGGAGAGAAAGGAAGAGGGAATTTGAGTTCCTAAGTCAGTGGTGGGAAGTGGGTAAGGCACATATACAAATTTTCTGTCAGCAATACACAAGTCATTCCACAGTAATAGTCAAAAGGGTAATTCGGGATCTAGAGGAAGAGATCAGGGGTTTGGAGAACAGAGAGACTTACCTGAGAGACTTAAAGGCGCTTTGGTCAGGTCAAGGTTTACCAGTGTTAGAGACATGGATGCTCCCACCTCTTTCTTTTTTAACCTGGAGAAGTCTGTCTCTCGGACCAAACAAATGGTCTGTCTCCGCCTCCCTGATGGTACTTTAACGACTGACCCGGGCGAGATGAGGCAGCATGCCGTTGAGTTCTACAGCGCCCTCTTCAGGAAGGAGGGCTGTAACAGAGAGTGTGCGGACGAGCTGCTGCAGGGGCTTCCTCAGCTGGGCTCAGAGGAAAATGCTGTCCTGGATGCCAACATCTCCCTGGAGGAGCTCACTGCTGCTGTAGGTCAGATGGCTCCTGGTAGAGCTCCTGGGCTGGACGGACTGCCTGCAGATTTTTATGGGCACTTCTGGAAGTGTTTGGGAGCCGACCTGTGGGAGGTGCTGCAGGAATGTTCGCAGACAGGACTGTTACAGGCATCCTGTCGGCGGGCGGTTCTTTCGCTGACATCCAAAAAAGGAGATTTGGCTGTACTTAAGAACTGGAGACCAGTGGCCTTGTTATGCACGGACTACAAACTTTTTGACTACAAAGTGCTTGCTTAAAAAAATTCTGGAACTAATAATCCACAGAGACCAGTCATATTGTGTATCAGACAGATCTATTATGGACAATATCTTTCTTATGAGAGACCTACTTGATGTTTGTAAATTGTACAGCATTGATGTTGGTATTATTTCATTAGATCAAGAGAAAGCGTTTGATAGGGTTGACCATGGTTTTCTTTTTTCCACCTTAAGTGCTTTTGGTTTTAGAGAATGTTTTGTAGCACTGCTGGGTTTGTTACATAAGGAAGCTTTTGTTTGGTGAAAGTGGGTGGTGGGCTGAGCTGTCCAGTACAGGTTCAGAGAGGCATTAGACAGGGATGTCCTATCTCTGGACAGCTTTACTCTTTGGCTATTGAGCCTCTTCTGAATAGGTTAAGATCCAGGCTGTCAGGGCTTACAGGGGTTTTTCTAGAAAAAAAAAGTAGCAGGGAGCAGACCCCTGCGCAAAGCCGAGGGAGCAACGCGGCCGAGGCGGGGGATGGTGTGGAAGGGGGGTCTCCCCCTTCCACGGCGCGAAGCCTTTGAAAAAATAATGATTAAATGGTACATTCTGAGGCTATTTTAGAGAGAAATTCTCGCAAAACTCTTGATCAACACTCAGCATTTGTTTATTTCTGTCGTTCATTGAAACCGCTTTGTGCAGAGAGAACTGGAATGGTCTTGTATACTTGCTTAGCATCTTAGCGCCTAGACCAAAAACCCATTCAAATACATAGTAGCTAGCTAGCTAGCTGCTAATAACTTTAACGTTAGCATGTCGACTCGGTCTGGGAAACTCCAATTCGGATCGGAATATTTTTGGAGGAATTATAAGTTATTTGAGGATCAGACACATTGTCAGGTGGTGGTGTTGGGGTATTTTCGCGGAGAAAATATCGTTTTGAGAAATAGTGTATGTTGTACAGCAGCATGTAAGTACAGATCCAAGTCTGACAGGTTCAGTCGGCATTTCGGTAGGATGGCGCACGCCGGGAGTATCGGGGCGCAGCGCCCCTGTTCCCTTGTTTAGAAAAAACCCTGGCTTATGTTACCAGGGTTGCCTCAGCGGCCCTCGTTGGTGGTGTCGGCTTATGCTGATGACATCAATGTAATTGTCAGAGATGAGAGATGTCGTGTTCCTGGGTGATAGTCTTGAGATATATGGAAGGGCATATTCAGCAAAAGTGAACTGGGGGAAAAGTCAAGCTTTGCAGGTTGGTCAGTGGGCAGACAAGGTAATGCCAAAGTTACCAGGAAACCTCAGCTGGGGAAAGCAGGGCATGAAAGTTTTCGGTGTTTTTTTGGTAACAGATGAGTTTCAGAGGAGGAACTGGGAGGGTGTTATGGAGAGAGTGTGTGCCAGACTGTCTAAATGGAAATGGTTGCTACCTCAGCTTTCCTACAGGGGGTGGGTTCTGATTGTCAATAACTTGGTTGCCTCGACCCTTTGGCACAGGCTGATAGTTTTACCTCCACCAAGGGGCCTGATCGAAGGAATTCAGAGGGCAGCCGTGGACTTCTTCTGGTCAGGGCTACACTGGCTGAGATCAGCGATACTGTACCTGCCGGTGCAGGAAGTACAAATCCCCTGTCGACAAAAGGACAGGCGACCTCCAGTGGAGGATTGTACATGGGGCCATAGCTACATACAGGTATCTGGTGCACCTCGATCCTGGTACAGGGGACGGCTGTCCTTTCTGCTCACAGACAGAAACAATATACCATCTATTTATTCAGTGTTCCAGACTGGCTAGACTATTCAGACAATTGAAGTCATGGTTTCAGGGCTTAGGAGAACTTTTTTCTTTTTGTCTTTTTACCTATGGTCCACACTACTCGGCAAAAAGAATGTACACACACTTATAAATTTCATGTGAGGTCTGAACAAATTGGCTATTTGGAAAACACGGAAAAATCATGTGAGGGGTGAGGGTCAGAGGACGTGGTTATGATGCCGACCGGGCTGCTGGCAGCTCGGCTCAGGGTGGAGTTTGAGTTTTACAGACTGACAAAAAAGACAGAAGTCTTTGTGAACATTTGGGGTGTGCGGAATGTGCTGTGTTCAGTCAGAGAGAACGCTTTGTTTCTACATTTTTGATCTATTTCCCTTAGTTTTTCTGGTTTGAGTTTTTGTATGAATTTGCTTTGATGTAATTTTGTTTGATAATAGCGAAACTTAAGCTGTAAACAGAATGAACTAGGAATAAAGGTGCATTTAAAAATCAAAAAGAGAGAGAGAGAGAGAGAGAGAGAGAATAACTTCACTAGTTATATATATATATATATATATATATATATATATATAACTAGTGAAGTTATTTTTTCCGTTTTGGCAAGTAGCCATGCAATAAGTGGGATAATGCATAGAACGTCGCTGGTCATTATCGAAAATAAGCCCCTTCAGGGCGAAGCAAGACACCTCCGCTTCGCATCGGTGTCCTGTTCGCCCTGTCGGGGCTTATTTTCCCGATAATGACCGGCGTTCTATACATTATCCCTTACATGTATGATCGATATTGCTCTTTCTCCTTAGTGATATATCTCTCTCTCCATTGTGATATATGTTTCTCTCTCCCAGGCGATATCTCTCTCTCTCCCAGGTGATATCTCTCTCTACCAGGTGATATCTCTCTCTCTACCAGGCGATGTCTCCCCCAGGCGATGTCTCTCTCTCTCCAAAGCAATATCTCTCTCTACCAAACAATATCTCTCTCTCTCTGGCGATATCTCTCTCTCTCCCAGGCGATATCTCTCTCTCTCTCTATCTCCCAGGCGTTATCTCTCTCTCTGGCGATGTCTCTATCTCTCCCAAGCAATATCTCTCCCTCTACCAAGCGATATCTTTCTCTCTCTGGCGATATCGCTCTCTCCCAGGCGATATCTCTCTCTCTCTCTGCCAGGCTTTATCTCTCTCTCTGGCGATATCTCTCAGAAAGACCAGCCCTGGGAGGAGGAGGCTGTAAGCTGATGCCATTTTGACGGTGGACCCACCTCCCCCTGATAGAGGCCTTATGGTGTGTAGACACACGCCTGTGTCAGACACCGTCCAGCCCACCCCCAGCAGCCATTAGTTGGAATTCTATCATTTAATTTCTTTCTACCTTAATCATTCTGTCCAGTCAATGTGTTTCTGACCGTACCAGTCTGACCTAAGAAGTTCCTTTAGGGGTCTCGCTCCCTCACTTCTGAGACATGGTTAAATTGAGCCAATCCCAGCTCAAGCTCCACCCGGTTGGCCTTCCCAAACTGCTCCGGTATTCCTCCAAGCTTACTCGTACAACGAAAGGTTCGCAAGAGAGATATAAATAAAGACAACCTTATCCTAAACCCAGGGGATAGTTTCACTGAGCGTAAGTTGTTTGTTTTATAGAAGAAAGATAGAAAAAGCAGCCTCCCTTGTGAGACCATCCTGATTTTGTTGTGCTCTGCAGATCAGTCTGGCCTTGAGCCCATTGAACCATAAATGATAGGACCAATCCTCCCTGAGGGGAGTGTGTTTTAGACATATTGGAAAACAATGGCGCACCCAAGGAGAGTGCAGCAATCGATGAGCAATCAAACCATTTTGAATGAAATTGAAATAGACAGAATAGATGAGTCTTTTTTTTTTTACATGGAAGGCTTTTCCCAGAGGAGTAGATGATTTTGCTTTAGTTCTGATTGAATTCAACAAGAGCTAAGGGAGTAAGAGTGGGATTTAGTGATTTACTTTGATTGGCCAGAGTTATTTTGACAACGTAAGGCCATGCACATATGTGGAAATCAATGGCTGCCCTGCCAAGGCTAGAGAGATATTCATTGAGAAATTCGAAGTTGAATATCTGGACAGTCGAGGCTAAAGAAAGAATGCCGAAAGGCAAAATCAGTTGGCATCGAACCCGAAGGCCATCTTACTAGGATGAACATAGTCATAACAGCACTACATTTTAAACACACCCTCTATTCTGGTCTCACTGTCACTCACCTCTGTGAGCCCCTCTTGATTTTC
The DNA here is from genome assembly GCF_031168955.1 of Gadus macrocephalus. Classification (NCBI taxonomy): domain Eukaryota; kingdom Metazoa; phylum Chordata; class Actinopteri; order Gadiformes; family Gadidae; genus Gadus; species Gadus macrocephalus. Next base: position 24,055,905 of record NC_082396.1, read on the forward strand.
TCTTTCTCTCGAGCCTTGATCGCCCCCTCTCGCCCTCTATTTCTCTCTCTATGCGGGGCTGACTTTCTTTCTGCCTCTCTCGCTCTATCCTCTCCTGTCATTCCTCTCGTCCATAATAATTCCTCTGTGTGTGTGTGTTTGTGCGTCTGTGTGTGTGTGTCTGTATTTGTGTGGATGTCGATGGGCACGGATGCTTGTGCAAGTCTGCTGGACAGGAAGGGGTAGATCTATGATGCAATTCACTGGCAATTTATTTTAAGTCTCCAATTATAGGAGAGAAAGAGAGAGAGAAGGAGAGCAAGAGAAGAGAGAGAGACGAAGAAAGAGGGGTTTCATATTGAAAAAATATGCAGAAAAATATGGATGAAACAAGACAGGAGTACGTATGAGAGACTGAAGAGGACGAAGACGGAATAATAAAATAAAGATGAGAGAGGGGGGGAGTTACTGCACAAGAGACAGAATTAATTGCTTCAGCATACAGTTAGACATGAAAGCATGGCCTCAGTCCAACTACAGGAAATAGATAAAATAAAACTTGTGTGCATTTGTATCCGTTCGTATGTGTGTGTATGTGTGTGTGTCTGTGTGTGTTTGTGTAGGTACGATTGCGACCGGCGTAAACAAGTCCATGTGATTTGTTTGGTTTGTGATGCACTCGGTGCGCTTTCACCGATGGGCGTTTTGGATCGCATGCAGAAAAATGACAACCCTTACGCACACGCGCTCGTTAGAGACGCATGGCAAGGAGTGAGGAGGCGTTGCGTCTTCATCGGCGACTGTGTGTGTGTGTGTGTGCTTGTGTGTGTGTGTGTGTGTGTGTGTGTGTGTTTGTATGTCTGTGTGTAACCTTGAATACTACTTAGAGAACTACCTTATCAGGTAGCTGCTCTGTGAAGCATAGGCGTAGCGGCCATATACATTGGGGGGTACAAGTCCCCCCCAATGTTCAGATATGCCCAAATGTCCCCCCCCAATAAATCGCTGGGAATAGGGATATAGCAATTCAATATTTATATGGGTAGAACACTTAGGGCCCTTACATAGTCGACGCAACGCTACGCTTACGCGTCCAAAAGGCTACGCGAAGCGACGCTTCGGCCGCCATTAAACGTCGAAGCGTAGCAAAACGCGTCCTCCAAATTTTTGATACGCGACGCGCCGATCCATGCAATACCAAGCGTAGTCGGTGGGGGCGATACTGCAAATATTGTACATTATTACTACTATAGGTTATATTTACAGAAGAACATATGAGAGGATGCGGGAACGTGATAAGAATGACTTGACGTCTCTTTTACTAATTATCTGTGCCAATTTATGCGAACCCTTCCACAGGGTCAAAGTGCTATTTTGATGCGCGACATCAAACAGCTGATGCGGGATTGTGAGCCATTTTAATGATCTTCTTGTCACCCGATATTCGTTCTATTACTGGCCTTATTTGTTTTACTGTTAGCCTATTTGAATTAATTACGTAATGTTTTGTGTTCACGTTCAATTTGAAACATAAATTCAGTAGCCTCTTTGAGTGAATGAAATTTGAAAGCGTGAGTGTGTAGTGAATGAAAAATGTGTGCGTGTATGGTGGGACTATTTTCTGTATTTGATAAATAAACCCCTTTTCTCTAATAATGTTGGCTACCATATAATTTCTGTGGACATTATGTGCTATAGCTTAAAGCCTTTGGCTATAGGCCTACACTTAAATAATTCATTCATCTGTCAAGGCAATAGCTCGTTGTATAAACATTTTATATGGATATGAATTAATGAGTTTGACGTAAACCAAATTAGGTAACTTGTGTAACATAACTAATGAATCAAAAGTCATGCTTCCAAGTGACCAATGTATATACATTTATTGGTCAGTGCGCATACCCAATCGTAGCACATTGTACTGGTGGGGAAACACGCCAGCATCTGACAAAAAATAATCTGCAGCTGCTCCCTGACAAGGGCCGGTTTTGGTGAGAGTCGGGAAGATATCGGATGACTCGCGAAAGGAGATCATCAAACTTTGGTGCCGACATCCGAAAATACTGGAAATGCCTCTCCTCGTCCATGCTTCGCATTGGAAGCACCAGAGAAACAAATTCGCCATCCTGATCTCGTGTGGTATTTAAAGGGCGCACATACCACCGCCTATCTCTGCGCTTCATCACTCTTCTTCCGTAGCCACTTTGATCCGAACGTCACCTCGAACGTCCCCCCGCGAAAACACCGGTGACTCTGCTGCCACCCATGGCGTGAGTGGTGTATTGCATGTCATGCATTGCCCGCGACGTTCGCGTATGCTGTGTAGACTATGAAAGGAAGCGCGACGCTCGCGTCACTCACGTCGTTTACGCGCGTCGCTCGCGTCGACTATGTAAGGGCCCTTAGGCTTTCCCTGAAGTACACTCCGTTCCCTGAACGCATCTCTGCACACAGTGCGCGCCGCACACCCTCAATAACTCAATCCAATTCTATCTACAGCTCTTACAGCCAATGAGAATATGGCTGTTCGGGCTAGCTAGCCAATGGGATAGATCCATGATTTGATTCGTCCCCGCACGTGCGGCTCGGTGACGGTGACTTGTGTCACTCGATTGCATTGGTCATCAACTGTCTTTTTTACATGACCACGGAATCAAAAACATCAACAACAGCAAATTAGTGGCATGTTACGATCGAAAACACAGGTAAGTTATGAAGCTTTTGATAGTGTCTCTCAAATTTCGTGGGTTTTTGTCGCTTCTCTAGCGAGCAGCATCATTAGCTATGTGTTACCTATGTAATAAGCCAGCTAGATGACGTTGGCCCCGGCCCCATTCCGTAATTCCAACGCCTCATTATGCCGACGTCTCAATGTTCCGAAATGTTCCCCATTAGATCTAAATGCATGGGCCGTTTGGTTTTAAATGTGCGGGGGACAGAGATGCATTCGGAAGTGCATTTTCAGAAGTGCTGGGTACAATGAGGATGTGGATCTTCCCTGTGGCATGTTCACTTTGGTGTGTTCAGAATAAAGAGAGTGAAGCACAGAGAGCAAGAACGTTTGGAGGATGAAAGCAGTGTGTGTCAATCTGGTAGTGACAGAGGTGAATAGCCTAATGCCCTGTTTACACCTACCCGATAGTGGGCCCCGATGGTGCCCGATGGCTAAATCAGCAGCTATCGTTATAACATCGGCAAATAGCGTGGTTGCATCGGGAAACACCGTTACTCTTCCCGGGAACATCGTTAGACTACGGGAAGAAACGGGAAGAAATGCTCAATGATCGGGCAACAACGGGCAACATCGGCAAAGAACGAACATGTTTGTTAATTTTGGGTCTATCGGGGTAGAATCGGTTACCAGGTGTTGCTATGGGCTAATCGGCTATAATCGGGAATAGAACGGGAGTACAACGTAAAACATCGCAAATCGTTCGGGAATTTTCCTGGGCACATCGGCTATATTCGTTAATCTTCCGCGCTTTATCGTGTTTTATCGTCTTTATATCGGCAACCTCAACACACGAAAGACCCTCGAGAACCCTAGACAAATAACGATTGTGAGTGACCAGATTGTGTTAAGGAAGACCCTCAATCTGCCACTTGGGTATAAATAGGGGGTGATGGATGGATGTCCTACTTTTATAATTACAGGGTACTTCGCCCATTTAGAACCGGCGTTCTATTATTATAAAATCGCTATTGTAATATAAATAAATATATAAATAAATATCAGTCTAAACCAGTCTCCCCTTTGCCTTCTCCCGAAATGACGCCAAATGACGCCAAACGCGTCATTTGACGTGTTTGGCGTCATTCGAAATGACGTCAAATGACGCCAAACGCACTTCGGGTGTCTTCCCTGGCATACATCGTTATGTTATCGTTATAACATCGGGTATGTGTAAATGCTACCCCGATAAATTGACCCGATCATACATTTTTAGCCCGATGTCACCCGAATCACCCCGACTTCCACATCGGTGGTCCATCGGCCATTAGCGGCCATTAGCGGGATGGTGTAAACGGGGCATAAGAGAGGAGTTCTGGAAACTAGTAGAGCCTTGGCTTTTCCTATGTTCAATGCAATTTGTAAGTTACTTTGGTTAAAAGCGTCTGCAAAATGATTGTCAAAGAGTAAATATTAATGGTTTAAACAGAATTGTGACATTTGAGCAGAATCCTGTTGGCAGTGGCACTGATGTCTATAGTGTGTTTCAGTAGTCTGCTGGTAAATAGTTTGCTGATATCTGTGATATTATTCCTTCTATGTTTCCTCTGTTGTGTTCAGAGTAGAGCTAGTGAGCCAGCGGGAGAGACAGAAAGTTTGGAGGATGAAAGCACAGGGAGAGTTTGTCAATCTAGTGGTGGCATAAAGGTGAGTCGCCTAAGAGAGGAGTAAATATGAAAGGTTAAGACCGAATCATGACATTCAAGCAGAATCCTGTTAACACACATGTATATAGTGTAGGGTTGTCAAAAAAATGTATAGTCAGATACTAATCGATTAAAATAAAAAAAATAATGACGGATTAGATACTTATGTGCAACAGTATCGATACTAAAACCGCTGTCTTCATCATCTTCATCTCTTTTTTTTTCTCGCCTCCTTCAGTTGACACACAACTTTACACAGCAGCGTTGCAGTTGCTAATATAGCAATCTAATAATTATTAAGTCAAGTGTCATTCAAAGTTACAAAACATTGTATAATGTATGTATTCATAGATTAATCCATAACTAATCAGAAAACATTTAGGTTATGTCCTTGACCTGTCCAATTCTTTAACAGTGCATCATTCATTACGGCTAATGGTTTCACCATGAGATTAGCTCAGTGCGCTCTCTCATGAAACTCATCTATGTACTTATTAAACAAGTGGTTGAAAATATCTGAAAATCTTATGTTTTCTGAGGGGTAACAAAAGTTTTGGGGTGACTTCTATTTAGGTCCATGAGATAGATGCACCTGGGTGGGTTTTACTCAACATTGGCAAATGTGATGGTTATGCAATAAAAAATGTAATGGAAGTACTGGCTGGATTTTGTGTCCTTGTTGTGGTGGTGCAGGTGTTTGTTTGTGTGTGTTTTGTAAAAAAGACAAAACATCAATGAATTGAATGTGGGGAAAAAAGGAACTGACTGGATTGGTTGAAATATTGAGGAGCACAAAATGTTATATTTAATTAAAAAAGTAAAGGAAAAACTGAGCTCTGAAGTATTTGTGTGTCAACCTTTTCCCAATTTCAAGTCTTCCACACTCCCAGACTGCTTGGTCACATCCAGTATTAAAGTGTTTTAAACATCCATCCCTAGAAAGGTCTTCAAAATTAGGTGCTAGGTATTGAGATTTTGCTCTCAGAGTGCACCAGATTAATGCATGTTCAAAATCTTTGCCTGGGGGGGCCGGACCCCGCCCCCAGGCATTTGTCCCCCCCAATGTTGAAACCATGGCTACACCTCTGCTGTGAAGTGCTTCGACAAGTGACCAAAAGGTGTCATGGGACTACTAATTATGGCGCATTTCCACCGGCGGGAACGCTTCGGCCCAGCACGCCTCAGCACAGTAGGGAAGGTGCGGTATAGCCCAGCTCAGTTACGGCTCGCGTTTCCACCGCCGACAGTACCCTTATGGGGGTGGGGTTTAAGCCGGATGGCTATAGCCGCGGCAAATACGTAAGCATCATGACCTCATAACAGCCGACACCTCATTGGCTGACACAGTGTAGCCTGCTATTAAAACCAAGGAAAAAGAAGAACACGACACAATAAACAAAGTGCAACAATGTAGGACATCCAAGAAGGACGCAACATTTTCTTTAATAAACTAAGCTTTCGCTGTTGTCCAGAAATACCTCGCGGGTACTGTTTGTTTGTTATTATCCCCCTGTCGCACAGAAGTGACGATTCTGTTGAAAAATCAACAGACGGCGTGTGTAGTTCGAACTTGTTGGCACCCTTTCAGACGCCTCAGTACCCACGGAGGAGTACTGCGAGATGAGTATGGCTCATCACGGCTCAGTCCGGACCCCGTCCACTTTTGGCGGTGGAAACACAAACCGTGCCAAACCTTTGCGCACCGAATCGACCCGCAACCGCCGGTGGAAATGCGCTATAAAGACCCCTAGGCTTATGTCAATTCATCTGCTCATTTATTCACTTTTTTTTTGTTGTATTTTGAGCGCATTTCAATTTAATTTTGTGTCCTCAATAAATCTAGCCACTTTTTTTATGAATATTACACAATAGTTACCAATGAGCAGGGGCGCCGAAAAGGGGGGGTAAAGGAGACGGATTCTAGGGGCCCATGATGGAGGGGGGCCCAGAGAGGCCCCTAATGATGATGAAATTATAATAGAGAAAAAATAATGACACTAAGTAAAGATTATTTTCATGGGGCCCAAAATCCCTAGCGGCGCCCCTGCCAATGAGTATAGTGTTCAGACACACACACACACACACACACACACACACACACACACACACACTAACCATGTACACATCCCCATACACACCCATACAACTTAGACCTGTTATTGGTGCCTGGTTTAAACCAGAAACAGAGAGGTTCCCCCTCTCTGTTTCTGGATGATAACAGCAGACAGAAAATGGAGATCAAACCGACAGCTGAACACCAGACATATTGGTTATCAGAAGGAGATTCTATAATGTCTATGGTTTCCATGTATCATGTATTTAAATTATTAAGCCATGAAAAGGAACTCTAATGATTGTGTGACTGGGGATGTCCAACAGTGTGGGATAATTGTGGCTCTGTAGGAGGGGTCAGGGAGGGAAGTGTGTGTTGATTTGCAGCAGAGGGAACACTAAGGGGCTGGCGCTGCTATTAATTAATTCATCATTATTCGGAATTTCCCTTGGAATGTAGTGTGTGTGTGTGTGTGTGTGTGTGTGTGTGTGTGTGTGTGTGTGTGTGTGTGTGTGTGTGTGTGTGTGTATTGTTTGTGTGTATGTGAAGACAGATTGTTTGATTAACATTACCTGGTAACCCAAAGCTGCCTGTCGCAATTGACGGAAGCATCTAAACTAATCCACGTATTTAGAGCTTTATGCGTTCAATCATAGAATTGGATGAGGATCAGTTCAGAGTTCGACTATCCACCCTCTACATCACCTTTAATCCAAAATAACATATTTTCAAACCACTATTCAGTTGTGAAGAACATATAAACACACACGCACACACACACACATGCGTACACACACACACACACACACACACACACACACACACACACACACACACACACACACACACACACACACACACACACACACACACACAGATAAGCACACAAACTGCCTTTCAACCGTCCAACACCCTCTTATCTCAATCTTTGACTTACTTACCCTCCTTTCTCTGATAACCCTTCCTTTTACAGTCCCCTAATTACTAGGTATTTACCCGGTACATACATGGTAAATCATAGTGTATTACTGGGTAATTACCACTGGTAATAAGAAGGTAAATACAGAGGTAGTTACCCGGTAAATACATGGTAAATCATAGTGTATTACTGGGTAATTACCACTGGTGATAAGAAGGAAAATATAGAGGAATTATCCGGTAAATTATAGTTTATTACTGTGTAATTACCACTGGTAATAAGAAGGTAAATACAGAGGAATTACAGCTGAAGTACTAAGTAAAACCTCCACTATTACCAATCAACTCAACTAAGTACTGTGTAGTTGTTACTGTTTTAGGTTAGTATTAACTCTGATTTTGTGTACTTCCTAGGAAATTAGGCAACCAATTCTTAGAAACAGCTATCCAAGGTTTAGTGATGCGCGGGTTACCCAATTAACCGCGGGCACCCGCGGGCCGGGTGGGTTGGGTAGCAGTTTTCTCTAAGTATCGCGGGTTCGGGTGGGGCGGGTCAAAAAAGCCAAAACCCGCAACCCGGAACTTTTGGAATACATAGGTGAAATCGCAATTTTGCGTTAGCCTACAGAACTTATCATTTGCATACATCCCACTGTCACAAAGTTATTGCACTCAAAGCTCCCACTCCTGCTAGTCGTCTGAGTTAGGCTACATAACCTGGGTGTCCACCTCACATTTTATTCTATACTTTATATTTTGTAAAATTATGTTACCTTTTAGAATGGTATAGTTTAAGATACAGCTCCGGTTAGTTTATCCCAACATGCCATCCGTAGCTTTTGTTTGCACCGCCAAAACTTCTAGGAGGACTCCAATAATGGCTGACTTAATAAGAGAGAAGATTAAAAAAGGCGATGCAAAGGTTGTACGGAAAGCCGACCAAAAGAGCAAGGTGTGGGAAACATTTGGACAAGTCGTGCTGTCCGATGACACCATTGCAGAATACGTCATGTGTCTTCAATGTGAGGCGCTGTACAAATATGATGGCCATAAAACAGGTACATCGAATCTGTTACGACATTCATGCCGTGGGTCTGCTGCGCAGGCAAACAAGTCTCCCACACCCGCCCCTGCGGCTGCGGGGCAGCCCTTAATGTCATCTTTCCTAAAAGGCACGGTACCACTCCATGCGAAGTCTAAATTAGTGGAGGACTTCGTACAATTCTGCTGCGCCGATTTACGCCCATTTGATATTGTGTCTGGTAGTGATGCGCGGGTTACCCAATTACCCGCGGGCACCCGCGGGCCGGGTGGGTTGGGTAGCAGTTTTCTCTAAGTATCGCGGGTTCGGGTGGGGCGGTTTGGAAAATGTCTTGGGTCGGGTTGGGGCGGGTGTTAAAAAAACGCCCTCTCGCGCATCACTACCAAGGTTTATGTTGGTAACAGCCCAAGTTTAATGATGTACTATCTAGAAATGAGCATAGTACTTTCCAATAAATTACTTTTTCTTAGTTATTATTCATAGCTACACCCATTTAGAAAGGGTTTATTCGATTTACCACTATGGAATTACTTACCTGGTAACAACCTCCGCAGGAACAGTTTTCCTCTATAGTGTCATGGTACATCTTCTTAAATACTGGGTACAAAGCCGTTTGTTTCCATGGTATTACCAGGTTCTTACCACATAATTTATAATAGATACATTCCATTGTCTATGCAGTCAACACAAACTTGTACCATGTACGTTCTGCGACGTTACCAAGTAAAACACGACAATTTACCCCTTTTACAGAACAGTTTCAGCTTACTTACTGGGTGCACGGTTCAGACAACGTCTGATTGTTTGGGAAAATACAAAAACAAGTTGCATGAGTCAGAGCCATGGAGATTGCTCTATCGCTCTGGCATGGGTGACCCGATAACCAAGTGGTTATGGATTTTGTACATTCGTCAATAAAAAATAAACCAACAAAGAAACGAGTGGACCTTATAGGTCCATGACATGGACACAAGTGCTCTGAGCAGCTAGTCTCCAGTTCGAATCCCGGCTGGTAGGATCTTTACTACAAGTCATTCCCCTACTCTCCTCCCAGCATACTTTGCTCTTGTTACTGTCCGGTCGAATAAAGGCAACATGTTTAAAATAAAAAAAATAAGTTGCATCCAACTCTTATGAAAGTATAGTAAATATAGCATCAATTAAGATAAAGCTAGAATGTCATATTACAGTGATAAAACGATATTTTACCTAACTAAAAGGCCATAACTATGAAAAGCCTGTCTGTTGCCAGATGTATATCCTCACACAAATGTATTAACCTATGTTTAGCAATAATTGTTTATATTTATTAATTGACTGTATGTATCCATGTGCTTATTCAACCCAGTCGCCAAGAAAAAACGTTGACGGTGTACGTTTCCATGAACACTGGAGACGTACTATTACAACGTAAAAACAGCGTGTTATACCTACAGTATCCACGCGTGCCGCTGTGGAGGCGGGTTTCGGGGTTTGGGTTTCACGGCTTTCGCGGCAAATTGTGGACACGATTGTTTAGGGGGGGGGGGGGGGGGGGAGGTAGACTGTTGTTGACCGGGGAGGGGGGGGGAGACACGTTTGTTGAGGGGGGGACGACGACACGATTGTAGGGGGGGGGGGGGAACACGTTAGTTGAAGGACGACGACGACGACGACACGTTTGTTGAGGGGGGGGAGACACGTTTGTAGGGGGGGGGGCACGCTCGACAACGAGAGTTGGTTTTTATTGAACGCTCGCCAACGAGAGTTGGTTTTTATTGAACGAGACTTCAACACGGAACAGCTGCACGAAACGATGGTCACGTCACTCTCGGTGACGGTGTCGACAACAATGAACACACGAACAATGTTAATAGAACAACACACAACCACATAACATCCCGAACCCATCAACCCCACTTAATCCTAACAACAAAACAAGTTAACAAAAGCCCCATTTGTCAACTGACAACCCCAATTCCCAGAATCCCCCGCGGCTCCGGAACACGGCGTAGCTTAGATTAATCTTTATTATCCGAATGGGAAATGCAATATTTTAGGACAGATACACCATTAAATGCGTTTCTAATGACATTTCTAGCGAGAAATGTACATTTTCCTTACATAATCTTCAGTCAGTGAATGTGTATGATCTTTATTAATCTTTATTATCTGAATGGGAAATGCAATATTTTAGGACCGATTCACCGTTAAACGTGTTTCTAATAACATTTCTTGCGAGAAATATACTTTTTACTTGCATAATCTTCAGTCAGTGATTGTGTCTGATCTTTAGTTTTATAGTTATTAGGATTTGATCGGATCGCTCGCATGTTTCAACGTCAGGTTGTTAGGCTGCTTTCGCTAAACTAGCAGCTCACGTGCTTCCTGCGTTTGTGTTATTAAACTGTTACTTTATGTAACTTTTAATGATATCATCTTGTTAGAAACACGTATATCTGAGAGGCAACCCAGTCGCCAAAAGCATTCGTTGACAGTGTACGTTTCGTGAACACTGGATTACGTCGCATTTCAACATAAAATAGCGTGTTATACACACACACACACGCACGCACGCACGCACAGACACACACAGACACACACAGACACACACAGACACACACACACACACACACACGCACACGGTGCATTTCGCTGCTAAAACAACATCAACAAAATATTCCCTCAAATATTATTACTAAAGAACCGTTTTCCAAAGAACGAAACGTAAACCAATGCATTCTGAATGGGAGTGTTTCTCCGATTTTTCCATGCTACACAGAACGAAATGTAAACCCATGCAAATAAAGACTTCATTGTCATAATCATTTAAATATCATTAATCTCCGTGTGTTGGGTGGTATTCTATTTTTTTCAACGGGGCTGGTGCCGTCTCCTTTTGACCTTTTGACCCCAGACTTCTGGGGGAATAGCTGAATCAATTCATTAGTCAATCAGAAGCATGTAAATATCTTCCCGGTGGTGTAGGAGAACGAACAAGGTGTCCTTCAACATCTACACTTCCAGGCGATTGCAACGGTGCCACACATGAGCATATTCGAACATGTTTAATGGTAGTAATTAGCTGTCGAAATTGGAGGCCTTAATCAATAATGAGCAGCTATTGATTTGCTTCCCGATAAAAAATTGTGACAAATGACATGTTATTTAGCATCTACACGTTGAGCTGAGTCCAATGACACCAAGCATGACACTCTAGCTAATGGTAACATGTATTTTACATGGTACACCTAGGTCTAGGACATGATCTCGGTGTAGCAAGAGGGCGAGCTTGATCTCATTGGACTCAGCTTAACGTGTAGATGCTAATTAACATGTAATTTGTCAAAAATCTCCATCGGGAAGCAAATCTATAGCTGGTCATTATTGATAAAGGCCTCCAAAATCGACAGCTAATTACTACCCCGAAACATATTCAAATAGGATCATGTGTGGCACTGTTGCAATCGTCTCGAAACGTAGATGTCAAAGGACACCTTGTTTGCCCTGTTGCACGACGGGAAGATATTTTCATACTTCTAATGGATTGATTCATATTTTAAGGTTCTCGGAGTGAGACTTTAAGCGGCTGCAGCAGAAGTGTTGAGACGAAAGATGATATCAAGACATTAATAGAATATTCCCATTCACATTATGATTCTTCGTCATAACATCCGACCAAACATCCTTTACATTCACAGAGCGAAGATTATGAAAGTCCAGGCCCCCCCTTCCTGCACTCGGGGTCCGACCGGGCCAAGTTTCGTGCGGGGGTCCCAGTTAGGCCCTAGAATATGGTATTCAAATTTCAGGGCGGTAGGACCTTCCTATCTCAAAAACTGTTTTTCCACCACATTCTGAACCATTAGGTCTCGCAGGCAACACTTCTGAAGGGGCTTTGTCCAAATGACAGTCCATTTGGGAAAACTTTTTTTCTCTATGGGCTAGAACTACAAATCTTGGATATGTCGTTCTCTGGGCCCCGGGAAATGTGTGTAAACATTTTAGCATCCCTAGCTATCTCGAAAAGGCCGGAAAAGGGGCGTGACCTCCAACAGTACAGTCAATGTACATAAGACAGAGGTTAGTTTCTAGGCCCCATTTTTTGCGGGATGGAGGTGTACATTTGTGGCTTAATGTGTGTAGACACAGCTGGCCTGTGGCCACGTCTTTGAAGTCTGGGGTCAAAAGGTCAAAAGGAGCCGGCACCACGCCGCTTATGAGATAACAAAAAGTGAATCTGTATTTCTCTCATAACATTTTGTCATTATTGAAGAGAGGCCTGATTCTCAGATATGCATGTTGGACTGTTAGGGTATAGGTCTGGGAAGAACTTCAGGCCAAAATCTTGCAAGCGAGCCGCTGGGTGCAGGTGCAACGAGATGGAGCACTTGCTGAGTCATTTCCTGTAGGGCTGGAGCCACAGGTTGAAGCGTATGCGTCCTTTGAAACCCCCTTTGATATATAAGAGACCCCAAGGTACAGTTTACTTAAATGTTCTCGCCTCTATTATATGATACTTCCACCACTGGGACGTGGCAACAACTCTCCAAATCCATATGGGGAGGGGGGGGGATGCTTTTGGACAGTAGGGGTGTACACTAGACATAAATAGGAAGCAAACTCAGGAGAAGGAATGACCTCTCACAAATATTTATTGAATAAATTGTTTCAAATAACCCTGCCTCGTTAAATCAATGAACTTGGTGTTTTGCTTTCAAAAATAGGTTATAGAAGAAGTCTAAACTGCAGAAAATAAAAACATCCAAGCTGCCTTTTAAGGATACCTCGGAATATCTGTCTATTTTTTAACCGTCGGACCCCAGTTTACGACAAAAACAACACAATTTACGGCAGCTCCTTTGCCGCGTGGTTTTTAGAGCCATGTAAGGATTAGAGGGGGCGGTCGATAGCAACCACCATAGCAGCATGACGGTCAAGTGACTGGATGCAGCCCCGTTGAAAAAAATAGAATACCACCCAACACACGGAGATTAATGATATTTAAATGATTATGACCATGAAGTCTTTATTTGCATGGGTTTACATTTCGTTCTGTGTAGCATGGAAAAATCGGAGAAACACTCCCATTCAGAATGCATTGGTTTACATTTCGTTCTTTGGAAAACGGTTCTTTAGTAATAATATTTGAGGGAATATTTTATTGTTGTTGTTTTAGCAGCGAAATGCACCGTGTGCGTGTGTGTGTGTGTGTGTGTGTGTGTGTGTCTGTGCGTGCGTGTCTGTGCGTGCGTGTGTGTGTGTGTTTGTGTGTGTGTGTGTGTGTGTGTGTGTGCGTGCGTGTGTGTGTGTATAACACGCTATTTTATGTTGAAATGCGACGTAATCCAGTGTTCACGAAACGTACACTGTCAACGAATGCTTTTGGCGACTGGGTTGCCTCTCAGATATACGTGTTTCTAACAAGATGATATCATTAAAAGTTACATAAAGTAACAGTTTAATAACACAAACGCAGGAAGCACGTGAGCTGCTAGTTTAGCGAAAGCAGCATAACAACCTGACGTTGAAACATGCGAGCGATCCGATCAAATCCTAATAACTATAAAACTAAAGATCAGACACAATCACTGACTGAAGATTATGCAAGTAAAAAGTATATTTCTCGCTAGAAATGTTATTAGAAACACGTTTAACGGTGAATCGGTCCTAAAATATTGCATTTCCCATTCAGATAATAAAGATTAATAAAGATCATACACATTCACTGACTGAAGATTATGTAAGGAAAATGTACATTTCTCGCTAGAAATGTCATTAGAAACGCGTTTAATGGTGTATCTGTCCTAAAATATTGCATTTCCCATTCGGATAATAAAGATTAATATAAGCTACGCCGTGTTCCGGAGCCGCGGGGGATTCTGGGAATTGGGGTTGTCAGTTGACAAATGGGGCTTTTGTTAACTTGTTTTGTTGTTAGGATTAAGTGGGGTTGATGGGTTCGGGATGTTATGTGGTTGTGTGTTGTTCTATTAACATTGTTCGTGTGTTCATTGTTGTCGACACCGTCACCGAGAGTGACGTGACCATCGTTTCGTGCAGCTGTTCCGTGTTGAAGTCTCGTTCAATAAAAACCAACTCTCGTTGTCGAGCGTTCAATAAAAACCAACTCTCGTTGTCGAGCGTGCCCCCCCCCCCAACAAACGTGTCTCCCCCCCCCTCAACAAACGTGTCGTCGTCGTCGTCGTCCTTCAACTAACGTGTTCCCCCCCCCCCCCCCCCCCCCCTACAATCGTGTCGTCCCCCCCCCCTCAACAAACGTGTCTCCCCCCCCCCTCCCCGGTCAACAACAGTCTACCTCCCCCCCCCCCCCCCCCCTAAACAATCGTGTCCACAATTTGCCGCGAAAGCCGTGAAACCCAAACCCCGAAACCCGCCTCCACAGCGGCACGCGTGGATACTGTAGGTATAACACGCTGTTTTTACGTTGTAATAGTACGTCTCCAGTGTTCATGGAAACGTACACCGTCAACGTTTTTTCTTGGCGACTGGGTTGCAACCCACTTATTTAAGCAATCATTAAATGAATTGGTAGTACTGTTATGTCCACTGGTGACAGCAATAAATACAGTATTTTTGCAAATCCTCAAGCCTCTCATCACCCAGGGTAGCCTATTGGTCTATTCATTAACAATATGCAATTTCAATGCATGTTTGAGAATTGGTAAGCTGATATATAGGCCTACTTTAAATTACAATTAATAAACAGTCCAATGCTGCCTCAACACTTAAACCTAGTTGACTTTTTCTTTTTGTAGGGAGAACAGGCCGACCAGCCATTAATGTGACCAGAGAACAGATAGAATTTCTGCTGGCGCAAGGCCATACAATTGCAAAAACTGCTAAAAAAAATTGAAATACTTGGATGTTCCTCATCATTTTTGTACAAGAAGTCAAAGTTGATGGGTATATCTGTCAGAAGTATACGGCCTGCAATAGATGATGGTGAACTAGAACAACATGTGAGGCATCTTCAGGGCCAATATCCTAATTCTGGAAATGAGGTAATTGGTGATCTTTATTTGTAGCCTGTATTTAATTCACATTTGTGTGCCATTGTTTTTTGAATATCAAGAAAATGTAGATCTTTTCCAAAATCTGTTTCAGATTATTCAAGCCCTGTTGCGCACACAGGGTGTCTTTGTTACACGGTCCAGAGTGCGTGAGATGTTGACACGGGTGAATCCTACTGCTGCTGCAAGGAGATGGAGCTGGACCGTTGCAAGACGTGTTTATCATGTACCTTACCCCAACAGTTTGTGGCACATTGATGGGAACATGCGTCTGATAAGCTTATTATTACCAGACTTGTCATACTTACTACCAGACTTGTCATTATATTCTTTTATATTTTGAACAGAACTTCAGTAAGTGAAAAACTGGAGTTCAGAGCTATATTGATCCAGGCTACTTTCAATAGTATTATCATTTCAAGTAATCATTTTATTTGTTTTTCAACCTTTCTAGATGGGGCTTTGTGACTCATGGTGCAATTGATGGATACTCCCGTCTAATTACTTACCTCAGCTGCAGCACAGACAATCGTTTCACAACAGTGCTTTCTCAATTTTTTAAAGCAATATGCCTCTACGCCCTACCATCAAGAGTAAGATCTGACCATGGTGGTGAAAACATCCTTGTGGCTTTATTCATGCATCTAGTTCAAGGGCTTGAACAGTAACACAGAGGTTTCATAACCGGATGATCAGTTCACAATCAGAGAATTGAACGCCTTTGGCGTGATGTAGTTTTGCATGTGTTGCAGAACTTTTACCTTATGTTCTACTCCTTAGAGGATTCAGAGGTTCTAAACCCAGATAATGATGTCCACAGACTATCACTGCATATTGTTTATCTTCCGGAGATTCAAAAAAGACTGGAGCAGTTTAGACAGGCCTGGACCTCCATCCGTTGAGAACAGAAAATAATCACACACCAACTCAACTCTGGACAGAGGGCATGCTGAGAAATATTGCCATAGACAGCACAGCTGTCAACAATGTGTTTGGGGAAAATCCCTACAGCGACCAAAACACTGAGGCCATCCTAGCGCAATATGGAATTCAAACACTGCCTACACTTGATGAGGAAGAGTTCCCAGCTGTAAGGGTAGAGCCACCTCAACTCATCCTCACTCAGCAACAACACACATCTGTGCACAATGCAATCCAACACATTTCTGATCTGAAGATAAAATATCAGGCTTGCTGTACCGCAATTGTCAGTATTTTGCAAACTGATCAGGTATAGTCCAATTCCAAGCACAGAGACAACATTTTATTGGTTGCATATATAATCCAGGACGTAGCCAATGCCGGGTGTGCTAGATTTGTGAGTGCCAGTCAAGACATTGGCAGTAGCAACAAGTGTTCTTCTGTTGTTTTGTCATATTTGCCATATTGTAGTAGGCCTATTGTTGGTTGACAAGCTCCGACACAACCAGCCTGACTTGTTTACCGTGTCTGTATTTAGGCTACTCTGTGTAGGGGGATGGGCTGTATAGTTGTTTTACTCCTCCCATTGCGATTGGTCAACATTGTACAATAAATAATAAATATATATTTGATGTCAAACCAATTTGCATGTCCTGCCCACAGGTGCCCATGCATCGTCATCAAAACAAACGGAACACATATATATTATTGCACACACTTCATCTAAAGTGAGTCTTCTTTTGTTAATCTGCGTTTTGATCAAAAGTCATTTTTTGTGTGAGAATGTATCTATTCTGCCTGGAAGCCATTTATTCTTATGGTTCTTATGTCTCTATTATGCCTTCTGCTATTGGGAGGCTGATTTAAAGGATTTGTTCAATTATAGGCCCCGCATATAAATAGACACTCAACAATGCATCATTGTAGCACTGACCACTTTATTGAGAGTGCAGCAAGTGGGGATGACCACAGCGAAGAGAACAAAAAGTGCCACAGAGGCAATTAGCCCTAGAACATAGAAATATTTAAAAGTGCACGAAATTGGACATAGCATATTAACAGGGTACCACATCATTAAAAGTGAAGGTGCAAGTGCACTTATAAGACCTGAACAAAATTATTCAAGTGGAGGCAAGAAAGTGCCATGTTAAGGTATAGAACATAGAAAACAGCTTGTCATAAAGTGATATGGTATGGGCAAAGACAGGGCCACATCGTAGAATATTAAGTGCCAGGTTAAAGAATACTTCCTGGGTTTCTCTCAACCAAAACACTGACGTGTGTACCCAGCTATAAGCCAGCGAGTGAGGGCACTGATGAGAGGCTGGGATGGCAGCTGGGGTTGATGCCCAACTAACAGGCATTGTGGCCTGTGTCGTGGGCCAATCATTGGCAGAGGGTGGGTAAAAATCTGGTGATGTGGTCGTGATTAGAACAACAAGTGCCAAGTTAAAGAGCACTTGTAATACTAGAACGTAGAAAACAACACATTATGTAAAGCGCATGAAATAAACGAGGTAGCATAGGGTGCTAAGTTTAAGAGCACTTATAATACCAGAAGGTCAAACTCTGTTGTCTTGTCCCTTGGATGGGGACATCCTTTTTACAGGGCAATAACCTTTTATATTTTTTTAAAGGGGGCATATCATACCACCAGGTGTGAGTGTGATTAGCCATTACAAGCAGGTTTGAAAATGTGCAGCATTGTGACATCACAGGTGGGCGTGTCCACCTAGAGGTGTGCTGGATAGATCAGTCTACCAGCATACCCAGTGGACTGAAGTAAACGTTGCTCAACTATCCGTCACACATCTAGGTGGACACGTCCACCTATGATGTCACAATGCTGCACATTTTGAAAACGGCTTGTAATGGCTAATCACACTCACACCTGGTGGTATGATAGGTCCCCTTTAACAGCTTGGCCCCCACCTCTGAGGGGTGTTCTTTGAGGCGACACTTATAGTGGGTTGACTTGTATGGAGCCAGTTTCCTGCCATAATTCAAACCTGAAAAAAAAAGTTTCAAAGGCTTGTAAGTCTGGGTTTGAAAACTCAACACCTTGTAAAAAAGGTTTTGCAACACTGAAAAAAGAGATTATAACCTGAAAAAAATTCAAACAAAAATTCAAACATCTGTAAACATGATTTTGTGTTCTATTTTATCTTCTTCATCATTTTCACCAACACATTTTCAAAGTTCAAACAATTTCACCAGCACATTTGCAGAGTTTCAAATCTGGCACTGTTCTAACAGTGTATTTCATTGTTTCCCGGTTTTGAAACCTTGTAAATGGGATTCTGCAAACAGGTGTTCATACATTGAGAAATAAGTTTTGATTTTGACTAGGCGGAATGAAAGTTACAGATATCTACAATTTTAGATATCTCTAATCAAAATTCCTTTCAAGATATCTATAACTTGATGTAATTTATATTACTTGATAATTGTAGATATCTATCAATAGATATCTCCAATTAAATTATGACTATCCCTAACTCCCGTTTGAGATATCTACAACGTCATTTTGACTAGTCGTAACTCCAGTTAGAGATAGCTACAACGTCATTTCGCCTAGTCAAAACTTAATTTAAGATATCTGAAAAGGGACATGTAGATATCTTGAATTGTATGGCAAGCCGAATTGTCATATATTAACTAAGTTTGTCTATCCAGAATTAACATTGTAGATATCAACAACTTCTTTCTGACTAGTCGTAATTACATTTTGAATAGTTGGAATTTTGATACAAGATATCTGTAACGTAATTGTGACTAGTCGAAACGACAGAGAGATATCTGTAATTCAGTTTTGACTAGGCGAAACCAAATTACAGATATCTGCAATGACGTCACGGAAAAAGACATTCAACTCGTCACACATCTTAAATGACAATTGCAGATATCTGTAATTCAGTTTTGACTAGGCAGAATGAAAGTTAAAGATATCTCAAACGTCATTTGAGTGCGAATTAATGGGCGTGACGTTTTAGATATCCAGAAATACGTAATTTCCCCATGCCGCCATAATCAAAGAAGAAGTTGGTTCATTTCCTTATTTCTAGGAGAAAGGAGCAGTCATGGCGTTGGCTGTAATTGAAAAAAACATCAGAAAATGCCATGAAATTGAACGAGCCCTCACAATGGAGTGAATGATGATTTGAACGACAACGACCTGCTCCGCTCCCGCCTAAAGCGGGAGACGGTCCTATAATTTGTCATTACAGATATCTGAAACGTCATTTTGCCTGGTCAAAACTCAAATTCAAGATATCTGTAATTAGATTTTGACTAGGCGGAATGAAAGTTACAGATATCTACAATTGTGGATATCTCTAATCAAAATCCCTTTCAAGATATCTATAACTTCATAATAGATATCTACAACGTCATTTTGACTAGTCGTAACTCAGGTTAGAGATATCTACAACGTCAATTTGACTAGTCATAACTCCAGTTAGAGATATACAATGTCATTTCGCCTAGTCAAAACTTGATTTAAGATATCTGAAAAGGGACATGTAGATATCTTGAATTGAGGTGAATCAAAGATATCTTGAACTGGAATTATGACTAGTCAGAATCAAATTGTAGATATCTCAAACTGGAACTACAGATATCTACAATTCAGTTGCAGGTATCCGTAATTCACAAAGTGGATATCCCCAACTGAATTGAAGATATCTGCAATAAGAAACCCCATAGACATGAATGGCGAAAATGACGTCATTTCTCCTAGGAGGAATGTCTTTGTGGATATCTGAAATGACAATTGTGGATAGGAGGAATTTAGTTGCGGATATCGAAAAGGCTAACTTGCACCTGTTGAGGCGGCATGCTCCGGTTGAGCTGCTCTTTAGCATCGCACTAACCGGGGCTAACAGAGCCTGTCTCTTCCCGGCCTATTAACTGTACTTATGGGAGAGAGCCCGATTAAATCTGGATATTTTAATAAATTGGGTGTTATAGGTTTTAAACAACATGTCCGAGTTATTTGAATGACAGAAGCTCCGCTAGCTCGATGCTAAAGTGCTAACCGGAGCTAACAGCCTGTCCCCTCCCGTCCTATTAACTGTATTTATGGCTATGCCTTTTTATCTTTTTAATATGACCAAACACAATGGCCAGACCAGCATCCTTTCGTAACTGATAAACAAAATAATCTTTGAGTTCTACATGTTCTAGAAATGTTCATTCATTGACAACTAATGTTTATTTTCTTGTCTTCTGATTCTTTATTACAGTATGGAAGGGGAGATTTGGAGGTACCTGGTCAGGCCTTGGTCAGCCTCCAAATCCCAGATGTGGAGACTGCAGGGATACCTCACAGAGAGGACACTAAAGAGCCATCTCTCATTCATCGAGTGGACTCATTGGTTTGCGAATGACCACAAAGATACTCCCATAGGCAGATTGCTGCATGGCATTCGCCACTTATTCAAATTGTAGAGGTTGAAGCAGTCTTCCTTGTGGTCACTTGCCATAACACTGTCATGTGTTTTATCAAAACACCATCAGTAACATTTAAATTGAGTTGATGTGGACGGCTCTTTTTTTTGTCCGATTTGTTCAGTGTTCAGTGCCTGTTTGTGAGATATGCATTGTTTGAAAGATAAGCCTTTGATTTTGATTAATTTTAATATGCCTTTCATCAACAGTGGTTTGGGGTTTTATAACAACAATTAAAGTGCTTAACTACTGGTGAACGACGTTACAGAACATATATGGTACAAGTTTGTGTTGATTGCTGTCATGTTCCGCTCCTGGTTTTCCCATTCACCTGCCTGCCACCCTGATCTCCCCTAATTAACTCAACCACCTCCACCTGTGATCCCTCTATATAAATCCTCTCTCTCCACTCAGTCTCTGCCAGATCGTCTCTCGTACTCACAGAGCTTTCCCGCAACTCCAGAACTATTCTTCAACGCTGATCCATTAAATTATGACTATCCCTAACTCCCGTTTGAGATGTCTACAACGTCATTTTGACTTGTCGTAACTCCAGTTAGAGATATATACAACGTCATATCGCCTAGTCAAAACTTAATTTAAGATATCTGAAAAGGGACATGTAGATATCTTGAATTGTATGGCAAGCCGAATTGTCATTTATTAACTAAGTTTGACTATCCGGAATTAACATTGTAGATATCAACAACTTCTTTCTGACTAGTCGTAATTACATTTTGAATTTTGATTCAAGATATCTGTAACGTAATTGTGACTAGTCGACAGAACATAGATGGTACAAGTTTGTGTTGATTGCTGTCATGATCCGCTCCTGGTTTTCCCATTCACCTGCCTGCCACCCTGATCTCCCCTAATTAACCCAACCACCTCCACCTGTGATCCCTCTGTATAAATCCTCTCTCTCCACTCGTTGAACACTGGTCTCAGTCTGTGCTATTCTTGGGTCCAACCTCACCTCAGCCTGCCTCTCTTTCCAGACCTTCGCCAACGAGCTCAGGAGGGTCTTTTGTACTGGACCTCTGGGGGCCGAAGCTGGGCGAGAGTTGTTGGATCTGGTCCAGGAGAGCCGCTGAGTCACTGACTATGCTATAGATTTCCGCAAACCAAGGCCCCCATGTGTGACTGGAACCCAGCCGCTCTCCGTGATGTCTTTATGCGGGGGCTGGCTGGGTACATTAAGGATGAACTCGTAGCGTATGAACTGCCGTCCTCACTGGAGGGTCTAATTGAGCTCGCCACCCGTCTCGACCTGCGCATCCAGGTTCGCAGGAGGGAGAGACGCTCAGAGTTCCATCATGTTCTGCCCTACCACACAATTCCTCTCACTCCAGGCCTCCAGTAACTCCTGCCTCCTCCTTGTTTGCCCCAACCGCCCCTGTATGGGTGGAGGGTCCTGAGCCTATGTAGCTGGGTCGCACTCGCCTCTGCATGTACTGCGGCCAGCCAGGACACTTTGTCAGCCGGTGTCCAGTAAAAGCCAGAGCTCACCAGTGAACGGAGGCATACTGGTGAGCTCCATCGTTGGTCCTGCCTCCCCTAAGAAACCCACCCTCTCCGGTGAGTTCCTGCTGCCTTCTTGATCCCACTCCATCGCCATCCTCGTCGATTCAGGGGCCGACGAGAGCATTATGGACCAGGCCCTCGCTCTCAGGCTTGGACTCCGCCCAGAGGAACTATCATCACCAATCTCTGCCAGCGCCCTGGATGGACATGTGCTGGGGAGGGTTACATCACAAACCAACCCTGTGCGCATGCAACATCGATTGGACTACCTGACTACAGTGGGGAGAGACCTGTCAGTGGACCTGCCTCATGACACCATCGCTGTCGCCTGCTTCTCCTGTCCCTGTCCCAGCCTCAGATATGACCGGAGTTCCAGCAGTTTATCATGACCTGAAAGAGGTGTTCAGCAAAGCTAAGGCTACCTCACCGCCCTTATGACTGTGCCATAGACCTACTCCCGGGCACTTTTCCTCCCAAGGGACGCTTGTACTCTCTCTCTTCTCCTGAGAGAGAGGCCATGGAGGAGTACATACAAGGCTCCTTAGTGGCAGGGATCATCCGTCCCTCCTCTTCACCTGCTGGTGCAGGGGTTTTTTTTGTGAAGAAGAAGGACAAGTCTCTGCGGCCCTGTATAGACTTTTGTGGTCTTAATGACATAACGGTTAAGAACCGCTACCCCCTTCCACTCCTTTCCACAGCCTTTGAGCTGCTCCAGGGGGCAACAGTGTTTTCCAAGCTCGACTTGAGTAATGCTTATCATCTGGTCCGCATCCGGGAGGGAGATGAGTGGAAGACGGCCTTCAACACACCAACAGGACATTATGAATATCTCGTGATGCCCTTTGGTTTGACTAACGCCCCGGCTCTCTTCCAAACTTTGATCAATGACCTGCTACGGGATATGCTGAACAAGTTTGTCTTCGTTTACCTGGATGATATCCTGCATTTTTTCTCGCAACCAGGAGGAGCATGTTACTCACGTCAGATCTGTCCTCCGCCGCCTCCTGGAGAGTTCCCTGTGTGTCAAGGCAGAGAAATGTGAATTTCATGAACCCTCAGTCTCCTTCCTGGGATACATCATTGCCAAAGACTGCTTGCTGCTGGATCCAGCTAAGGTCTCAGCAGTGACCTCCTGGCCAGTCCCGGGGACACGCAAGCAACTGCAGCGCTTCCTGGGGTTTGCCAATTTCTACCGGCGTTTCATCAGAGATTTCAGCTCCATTGCCTCTCCTCTCTCGGCTCTCACCTCATCCAAGACATCCTTCTACTGGACTGACGAAGCGCAAGGCGCCTTCGACACCCTCAAGACTCGCTTCTCCACTGCCCCATTCCTCCAGATCCCCGAACCTGAGCGTCAGTTCATTGTGGAGGTGGACACATCCAGCGTGGGGGTAGGAGCGGTTCTGTCTCAGCGCTCCCCCATCGACCAGAAGATCCACCCCTGCGCCTTTTTCTCTCGCCGCCTAACTCCCACAGAGAGGAACTATGATGTTGGTAACAGGGAGCTTCTGGCGGTGGAACTGGCATTGGAGGAGTGGCGCCACTGGCTAGAGGGCGCCAAGGTGCCATTCATTGTGTGGACTGATCATCGCAACCTGGAATATATTCGATCTGCCAAGAGACTGAATTCCAGACAGGACCGCTGGTCACTGTTCTTTGACAGGTTCAACTTTACACTGTCCTATCAACCCGGGTCTCGTAACATAAAACCAGATGCACTTTCCCGGCAGTTCCCTGATGAAACGGTTGAGCTCTCCACCATCGTTCCGGCCTCCTGTCTCGATGCCTGTCACTTGGGAGATAGAGGAGAGGGTGCGGGCTGCCACTGAGGACCAGCCTGGTACTAATTCCTCCCCCCCCTGACCGTTTGTTTGTTCCGGCCCACCTCCGTTCCGATGTGCTCCAGTTGGGGCATGCTTCCCGGCTCACCTGCCACCCTGGCATTAAGCTGACCCGAGACTTCCTGCAGCAGCGCTTCTGGTGGTCATCACTGGAGGAGGATGTCCGAGGCTATGTCAACACCTGCCCTGTGTGCAACTAGAACAAGACCTCCCGTCGTCCACCAGCATGCACCCATTGCCTGTTCCTCATCGTCCATGGTCTCACATCTCCCTGGAAATTATAACTGGCCTACCGACATCCAAAGGCCACACTGCCATCCTCACAGTCGTCGACCGTTTTAGCAAGATCCAGGTCCACTTCATTCCCCTTTCCAAGCTTCCCTCTGCCAAAGAGACAGCTGAACTGGTTCTCCAGAACATCTTTGTCTCCATGGACTGCCCACTGACATTGTCTATGACCGGGGGCCCCAGTTCACATCTATGTTCTGGAGGGAGTTTTGCAGCCTAGTTGGGGCCTCGGTCCGTCTGTCTTCTGGATTCCACCCCCAGTCCAATGGGCCGACTGAGATAATGAACCAGGACCTGGAGACTACTCTCCGCTGCTTGATCAACCACAACCCTGCTTCCTGGTCTGAACGACTGATCTGGGTAGAATATGCCCACAACACCCTCACCTGCTCTTCCACTGGACTTTCACCCTTCCAGTGCGCCTATGGGTATCAGCCCCCATTATTTTCCAATCAAGAGCGGGAGGCTGCCTGCCCATCGGCAGAAGCCTTCATTCACCATTGCCGGTGTACCTGGGACCGGGCACGTACCGCTCTCCTCAAGTCGGCCGATCGCTACGCTGCTGCCGCCAACAAGCACCGCATGCCTGCTCCTGCCTACCAGGCTGGCCAGAGGGTCTGGCTCTCCACCCATGACCTGCCCCTAAAGGTGAAGAACCGCAAGCTGGCTCCTAGGTTTGTTGGACCCTTTCCCATCGCTGGCATCATCGACCCAGCGGCGGTACTTCTTCGGCTTCCCCGATCCATGAGGATCCACCCGACGTTCCATGTCTCCAGGATCAAGCCAGTCCAAGAGAGTCCTCTGGTTCCTCCCATGCCACCTCCTCCGCCTCCTCAGCTCGTTGATGGCGGTCCCGTGTACGCTGTCAGGCGCCTTCTTAGCTCTCCGCCGTGGACGTGGGATGCAGTATCTTGTGGATTGGGAGGGGTAAGGTCCGGAGGAGCGCTCTTGGGTGCCGGCTCGGTTCATTATGGACACTCTGCTCATTTCTGACTTTCACCGTCTGCATCCTGGCCAGCCTGCCCCATCCTCACTTCCGCCCTCTGCGGGTCAATCTGCTGATGGACCTTCTGATCCTCTGGTTAGGGGTGGCATCGATGTGGCTGCCTCATCCCCTTTATCTTCATCTTCCTCTTCTGCTGCGGAGGACATGGACTCTGCTGCCTCTGAGGAATTGTAGCCCTCCCCGGTCCCCCTCCACCTTCCCAGCTCGGGCTGGGACGTCTGGGGCCGTCCCTTGGCGGGGGGGGTACTGTCATGGTCCGCCCCTGGTTTTCCCATTCACCTGCCTGCCACCCTGATCTCCCCTAATTAACCCAACCACCTTCACCTGTGATCCCTCTGTATAAATCCTCTCTCTCCACTCAGTCTCTGCCAGATCGTCTCTCGTACTCACAGAGCTTTCCCGCAACTCCAGAACTATTCTTCAACGCTGATCCTGCCTGCTTCCGACCTCCCGCCTGTCTGACCAACCGCCTGTCGTCAAGTCCCTGCCGGCCTGTCTGTTTCCCTGTTTCTTGCTCCTCGTCTTCCTGTCTGCCCTCCCGTTGCCGACCCCTCGCCTGTCTGACCACCCGCCTGTTGTCAAGTCCCTGACGGTCTGTCTGCTTCCCAGTCTCCTGCCCCTCGCCTACCTGTCTGCCCTCCCATTGCCGACCCGTTGCCTGCTCGCTCCTTGTCTTGTTCCGGTAATCTTGGATTCCGTTTCTGGACAATAAAACCGTTGAACGTTGAACACTGGTCTCGGTCTGTGCTGTTCTTGGGTCCAACCTCACGTCCCATTACAATTGCATGGAAAAGGGAATAACCAGTTACAACTTATATGGTAAGAGCCTGCTAATACCATGGAAACCAACAAGGCTTCCTTTTACACTACAGTTTCAGCTTACTTAGTGGGTAAATTGTCATGTTTTACTTAGTAACGTCACAACGTACATGGTATAATGTTGTGTTGACTGCATGGAAAAGGGAATAATTTATTACAAATGATATAGTAAGAACCTGGTAATACCATGGAAACAAACGAGGCTTCCTTTTACAGTACAGTTTCAGCTTACTTACTGGGTAAATTGTCGTGTTTTACTTGGTAACGTTGCAGAACGTACTTGGTACAAGTTTGTGTTGACTGCATGGACAATGGAATGTATTATAAATTATATGGTAAGAACCTGGTAATACCATGGAAACAAACGAGGCTTCCTTTTACAGTACAGTTTCAGCTTACTTACTGGGTAAATTGTCGTGTTTTACTTGGTAACGTCGCAGAACGTACATGGTACATGTTTGTGTTGACTGCATGGATAATTGAATCTATCTATTATAAATTATATGGTAAGAACCTGGTAATACCATGGAAACAAACGGCTTCGTACCCAGTATTTAAGAAGATGTACCATGACACTAGAGGAAAACTGTTCCTGCAGAGGTTGTTACCAGGTAAGTAATTCCATAGTGGTAAATCGAATAAACCCTTTCTAAATGGGTGTAGCTATGAATAATAACTAAGAAAAAGTATTTTATTGGAAAGCACTATGCTAATTTCTAGATAGTACATCATTAAATGTGGGCTGTTACCAACATAAACCTTGGATAATATGTGTTTATAAGAATTGGTTGCCTAATTTCCTAGGAAGTACACAATATCGGAGTTATTACCAACTTAAAACAGTTACAACTACACGCTACTTAGTTGAGTTGATGGGTAATAGTAGAGGTTTTACTTACTTTTACTTTACTTACTTTTACTACTTCAGCTGTAATTTCTCTGTATTTACCTTCTTATTACCAGTGGTAATTACACAGTAATACACTATAATTTACCGGATAATTCCTCTGTATTTACCTTCTTCATGGTTCCCGCGGGTCCTTAAAAAGTCTTAAAAAGTCTTAATTTTTTTTGTGTAAAATTAAGGCCATAAATTGTCTTAAATTTACTGTAAATTTGCTCTAGGTATTAAATTTTGCAGAGGTTTTTTTAAGACTAAGGGAAATTGTCGCGCACAACAAATCACCTAATGCGTCTTTTAATTACGGCATTTTCAGGAGTGTTACGTTACGTTAACGTTGACATCAGTCATCGGGGGGCCGGTTGCATCTGCAGCCTGCAGCTGCGTCTGTAGGCTAGCTTGCTGGCGCTACTTTTAGCTAGTGACGGTTGACATCATTGGGCCAACTTGCGCTACTTTCAGGATGGGACAGTGCAAATTCAATGAGAAATGGTTTGAGGAGGATACGTTTCGGGGGTGGTTGGAGAAGGCAGGTGACGAGGCAAGGTGTCGTTTATCCCGAAAGGCATTCATACTAGGGACCATGGGAGTCCCACATGAGGTCGCAGAAATATATCCGATATACTCCGTGGCAGCTAGCGGGACTACACCGATGCCCGTATTATTTGAAAGAAGTGGACTGAAAAGTTCAGCATCCGTGGCTAGTACTTCACATCAGACGGCGTTAACCGGCTTTGTGTCGCCACCAGAAACCCAGAAGGCAGAGGTATTGTGGGTTCTCCACACGGTGAGCAGACATAATTCCTTCAAATCGAACGAGGACATTAGTAACGTCTTGGCTGATATGTTCCCAGATTCTGAGTTTGCGAAGTCGTTCACCTGCGGTGAAAACAAAACGGCCTATCTTGCCAAATACGGGATTGCATCTTTCATAAAAAGAGAGCTGTCACGCAGCGTAAACGATAAACAGTACGTCCTCATGTTCGATGAGTGAACAAAACCACTAAAAGCAAACAGATGGATATCCATGTGAGGTACTGGCCCACGGACGACACTGACAGCCATGTCTTATCGCGGTACTATGGATCACAGTTCATGCTGGATCATTTTAATGTAAGTATTCCAAACAGTAAATTTATTAAATTGTGTGACGGGCTTTGACCTTTTGCCAAAAATCATATTCGAAGTTTGTTTGTTTATTAATATTAATATTCGAATATTTATTAATGATATTTTGACCATTAAATTCCTTCAGTAAGACCTGGATTGGGCTTCGCGGGTTTTGTTTACCGGCGTTGCTATGGTTACCGGTCCTGCGTGTTCCGACGGTTTATTAGGTATCTAATAAATCGCTGTCTAATCAATACTTCATTCAATGCCTCTTCCGTGGTCATTACAATATTATGAGTAGACTGCGTCGGGTTCTCCGACGCTCTCCCTCTTGGCCTGCCATAACAGGTTCGAATATTAAGGGCTGCCTAATATTCGTTTGAATTTTGATTTATTTTTGATATTCGCATTATATTCGAATAAGGAAGTTCGGCTTCAAAGCGTGTGTGTGTGTGTGTGTGTGTGTGTGTGTGTGTGTGTGTGTGTGTGTGTGTGTGTGTGTGTGTGTGTGTGTGTGTGTGTGTGTGTGTGTGTGTGTGTGTGTGTTCACTGTCAGCCGTGTTTACATGGACACATCTGATCCGCATAGATCAGCGGAAGAACAGCTCAATCGGAATAGAAAAGGATCATATAATACGCCTCAATCGGAATACAATTATCTGTTCGTAATATAATTCTATTCGGCTACAGAAGAGGTGGTGTAGTCTGCTATAATCGACATGCATAAACTTATTCCGATTAGTTTGGGGTTTAACTTAGGAAAGCTGCAGTAGTTCGCATTTGGTCCACTCCGCACTCCAAACTTGACCGCTGTCAAGGACGGTGGATTTATTGCCTGATTCATGTCTTTGTTATCACTCCGTACTAGTAGTTACAGTAGTCCGGTAACATATCAACCCCAGCGTGTCCGGTTGCTAAGCGACGGGTCATGGGTGACTATGGGTGACACGGGTGCGTTAATGTGTTCGCGTATCGTCGTGTCCACGCGCTTCCGAGATAACTTTGCAAGAGTACCACTACTGCTAGTACTACGGCTACGGTTGATCGATAAGTGACTCAATTATACACACCTTTTCTATCAAATAATTTTTCTGACATTTTTTGGGTCTTAATTTATGTATGTGTTGGTCTTAAAAAGTCTTAAAAAGTCTTAAATTTGACTTTAAAAATGGTGCAAGAACCATGTTCTTATTACCAGTGGTAATTACCCAGAAATACACTATGATTTACCATGTATTTACCGGGTAACTACCTCTGTATTTACCTTCTTATTACCAGTGGCAATTACCCAGTAATACACTATGATTTACCATGTATGTACCGAATAAATTCATGCATTATCATTCAACTTGAACATGTGTTTTTACAGTATAGAGTGGTGGAGGGATGACGTGTGTTGGCCAACCCGGAAGTGAGCGTCGCCCTCGGTTCCGTTCCCTTGACAAAAAGCCAACGGGTTTTTCCATTGGATTTTGGATTATTGCAGAAAAATTTGCATCTTTGAAGCCGCTGCTCAAAAACTGAAAATAAATAAATAAATAAAAATAACCGTGCTTCAAAGAACGAAATGTAAACTAATGCATTCTGAATGGGAGTGTTTCTCCGATTTTTTCATGCTACACAGAACGAAATGTAAACCCATGCAAATAAAGACTTCATGGTCCTAATAATTTAAACATCATTAATCTCCTGATTAATCTCCTGAGTGTGTAGGGTGGTATTCAATTTTTTTCAACGGGGCTGCATCCAGTCACTTGACCGTCATGGTTGCTATGGTGGTTGCTATCGACCACCCCCTCTAATCCTTAAACCACGCGGCAAAGGAGCTGCCGTCAATTGTGTTGTTTTGTCGTAAACTAGGGTCCGATGGTTAAAAAAATAGACAGATATTCCAAGGTATCCTTAAAGGCAGCTTGGATGTTTTTATTTTCTGCAGTTTAGACTTCTTCTATAACCTATTTTTGAAAGCAAAACACCGAGCTCATTAATTTAACGAGGCAGGGTTATTTGAAACAATTTATTAAATAAATATTTGTGAGAGGTCATTCCTTCTCCTGAGTTTGCTTCCTATTTATGTCTAGTGTACACCCCTACTGTCCACAAGCATCCCCCCCCCCTCCCCATATGGATTTGGAGTTTCAATATTGCATAAACCACTACATAAACATTATCCTTAAACTTTCTACCTACCTACCTACCTACCTACCTACCTACCTACCTACCTGCCTGCCTACCTACCTACCTACCTACCGAGAGAGAGAGAGAGAGAGAGAGAGAGAGAGAGAGAGAGAGAGAGATAAATGAATCCCTGACCTGGTACAGACTCAGTGAACACAGCCTGGCCATGGAGAAGAAACAGACAGACACCGACAGACCTGGCTCCTAAGAGAAGACAGACTGCTCCCACGGCACACAAAACAAATTGGTAACTGAGCTGCACTTCCTAACTTCCTGCCAGTCATGCAAAGACATCAGGAACACACATTTCCCATGGATTCCACAGGCATGCAAGAACCTTGAAAACACTCCAGACGCTAACAAACTACCATCTCTGTTGGGAGATATACAACGATGTGCGATCACAGCAGCCAGATTCACCTGATGACAGAAGGACCTCAAACTCCCTGTAAACAGACTCATCCCTCTGGACTTTAACCACTAGCACACCTTTGTAAATATGAAACTGCACACATCCTCCTCATTATAAATACTGTGTATGCAGTGTATCTTTAATATGTCTGTTTATAAGAGATACTGTACTTTTTATAGTATTCCACATTTTAATAGTATGTAATAGTTTTTTTTCTAAAGCTTTTTTGAATTTAATTTTAATGGAGAGAGAGAGAGGAATAGAGAGAGAGAGAGAGAGGAATAGAGAGAGAGAGAGAGAGAGAGAGAGAGAGAGAGAGAGAGAGAGAGAGAGAGAGAGAGAGAGAGAGGAGTAGAGGGAGAGGAGGAGAGAGAGAGAAAAAGAGAGAGAGGAGTAGGGGGAGAGAGAGGGAGAGGAGGAGAGAGAGAGAAAAAGAGAGAGAGGCGAGAGAGGAGGAGAAGGGAGAGAGAGCGAGGAAGAGAGAGTTAGAGAGAGAGAGAGAGAGAGAGAGAGAGAGAGGAGGAGAAGGGGGAGAGAGAGAGAGAATGTAGGAGAAGGGGGAGAGAGAGAGAGACAGCTCATATTTCGGCAGTAGTACTGTCGATTATTTTATCACAGACCTTAGCCCTGGGTCTCTCAGAGCTTTCACAGTCAGCCCCTTAACACCACTATCAGACCACAGCAAAATCACAGCCTACCTACATAGACCTACACCTAACCAAGAGGCATTAAAACCAAACAAACTACACATTATAAACAAATGCTATAGATGGAAGGAGAGCAGTGTCGAAACATTTCAGAACACCATGAAGCAAAATCACATTCAGACACTTCTAGATGACTTCCTAGACAAAAACTTTTAGTGCAGCAACGAAGGGATCAACATGGCAGTAGAAAGCCTAAACAACATGTTTGACATCTCAGCCTTACAATCAAATCCGAAGGTCTCAAACAGTCAAACTAAACCTGTCAAATCAGAAACATAGCGACCCTGACAACAAAAATATCCGTCTCCATTATTATGAGACCTTAAAACAATACTGAAACACAATAAGGAGAAAAAGGGACCAACATGCTAGGAACCAGATAAACCAAATTGAGGAATCCATAGACTCAAACCATTTCTGGGAAAATTGGAACACACCTAACAAACAAAAACGGGAAGAATTAAGCATTCAAAATGGAGATTTATGGGTAAGTCACTTCTCCAATCTCTTTGGCCCCATTGTAAAGAACAAAGAACAAAGACATATACAAGATAAATTACAAAAACTAGAATCAGTTATTAAAGATGATCAGAACCCAATAGACTCTCCAATCACATTAAAAGAACTACAGGACAAAATAAGTTATCTTAAACTAAAAAAGGCATGTGGTGTTGATGGTATTCTAAACGAAATGATTAAATATACAGATCTCAAATTCCAATTGGCAATCCTCAAACTGCTTAACACTGTTCATAGCTCCGGGATCTTCCCCAATATTTGGAACCAAGGACTGATTAGCCCAATCCACAAAAGTGGAGATAAATTTGACACTAATAACTACAGAGGAGTCTGTGTCAACAGCAACCTCGGTAAAATTATATGCATGATTATATATAGACTCCTTAACTTCCTGACTGACAATAATGCCATGAGCAAAAACTAGATGGGTTTCTCACCAAATGATCGTACAACAGACCATATATTCACATTAAGCACCCTCATTGAATACTGTAATTTTTGTAATTTTTATAATATCACACATTTTACTTTATGAAGTACTTTTATTGTATAACATTTGATACATAGAGATATTTTGTATTTAAAGGTTCATACTTATTATTATTATAATATATTCCTTACCTTTTTACTTTTTATTTTATAACGCTGTTTATTTTATTGTTCACCTGCTTTGGCAATGCAAATGTATATTTCTCATGGCTATAAAGCTTTTTTCAATTGAATTGAATATAATTGAGAGAGAGAGCGAGAGAGGAGAAAGGGGAAAGAGAGGGAGAGCGAGAAAAAGAGAAAGACTTGGAGATAGAAGAGAGGTGGGGAGAGAGGGGGAGAGGAGGTCTCCTTCGTTGCCAGGAGGGCTGTAGTGTTAAAGCACATAGAGCTTTCCTGTCCAATTCTCTAAATGACTGCAGACTCCCCCAAGAGGAGGGGGGGGGGGGCTCTTGCCTCATCTC